>NC_046664.1:30495883-30509737 GCF_010883055.1 Belonocnema kinseyi
TACGCCAATTAGCACAAATGGTAAGTTCCGACAGTGCCTACAAGTGTGCCTACTGGCCACTAGATGGCAATACCGGTTTCATATGTATACACCTGGTATATGAAATTTTCAGCAAACTTGACGATTGATCAATTTGTTGCGAAATCTAAGCTCTAAAGGGTGAAAATGTACATGAATAAAATTATTTTAATTTATTTCTAATGACTTTCATAAAAATCCTTAATTGAATTCTTAAGATAATATTTGATTATTTGACCGAATACTTGAACTTTTAATTCAGAAAGATGAATTTCCAACCAAATATCTAATGTTAAAAAATATTACATTTTATTTAAAAACAATAACGAAAACTAAATTTTATAATCTGAATAGATAAATGTTTGAAAAAACAGTTTAAGTATCCACTGAAAATATAATTTTGAACAAAATAATTCGATTTTTAACATAATAGTTCAATATTTAACGAAAATACTAAAATATTATATATACTAAAATGAAATATAAAAGAATGACAACAATTGTTAAACAAAGAGGATTAAACTTTAACCAGAAACAGTTGCATTTTTAACGAAAAGATTAATTTTAAACTAAAAAAAATAATAAACGATATTTCGACAACAAAAATATAACTTTTAAGAAAATGTTAAACCAAAGAAAAACCAAAAAAAAGAAAGTTCAAATCAAGAATATTATTTTTCTAACAAAAAATACAAATTTTCCACTAAAAAAATTAATTTTGATACAAAAACGTGAAATTTACGTGTTCAGTTAAAAAACATACTTTTGAACAAGGTGAAAAAGAATTTTTAACGAATTAGTTAAATTTTGAACCAAGAAATGAGCTTTCATAGATAACTTCAACCCAAGTAATGCAATTTTCAATTAAAAAATTAATTTCCCACCAAAAATTAATACAATACTAAAAATAGTTCATTTTCAATTGCCTATAGATGTCTTCTTCTTAATTCATAATGTGTCACCTAAGGGTTTACATGACTTCCATTCCTTACAATCTTTCTGCTATATATATTAAAAATTTTTCATTAGGAAAACCGCAGGATTTCTCCGGGAACGGCTGCTAATCTGTAATTTGCACCCGCTCCCAGCGAAATCGCGGTAAAATTTCGGCCACAACCACGTCTCATGACCGTGAAAACGGTGGTTACAGTCTGTAACGGAATCAATAACGCCTTCTGCAGTTTTTCCGCAAGTGGTTTAGCATATTGTTGACAAGCAGGGATTCTTTTCAGGCTGTTAACAAGTGAAATCTTGGCACCTCCAAAAGCGCCGATGATAAGGACGATTAGTTTTACAGAATATTCCGGGTCGAAAATTCGATAACGAACATGGTTCGCTTCTCGAAGTCAAGAAGAACCATGTCAGGCCTCGAATGTGCAACAGAAACAATTGTCGAGAATATAAAGTTCCAGTATATATGCACTTCCCATTCTCGAAAATTGACTCGATTTTCCTAGGAGCGTTTAGAGGAGTTGTATTAAGGTTAATGCCGTAAGAGTGACAGAGATAGTAAGAAAGCACTCTTAGTGCCGCATTGTGCCTTTGGATGTAGGTCGTTCCCGCATGAGTAGGACAACTAGATAGTATGTGAGCTAAATGCTCGGGGAGTACATGGCACGCCCTGCAGCTATCATCGGAGTGAGTACTCGAGATAGATAAGATTTGATGCATTTTGCTCACCCCTAATACTTAAGTTAAGTCCAAGTGTTTCAGCAGCCTCCTCCGCTGCTTTGTACAGAAACGCTCCTTTTCCCACTTCTTCGTGATTCCTGACCATTTTAAGAAGAGGGTCTCTTCCATTTGCGACTCTATGTGCTGTACCCAGAATAATCCTGTTGTGAAGACATTCAAGACTCAATATTCCGTGACCCCCTTGACGGCGTGAGATGTACAGTCGCGGAACGGAAGACTTAAGATGCATGCTTTTGTTCATGTGCATAACCTTTCTTGTCACGATATCAAGAGATCTGAGCTCGTTCTTCGTCTATGGAACTACTCCAAATGAATCGAGTAGTACCGGGACGGCAAGGATGTTCGTTGCAGATACTTTGTTCCTCGCCGACAGTTCGGAAGACCAAATCTGTCAGATGAGACGTTTGTATCTGCTTCGGAGAGTATCCTTTATAGATGTCACATCCTGAATGCGGCTCTGTGGCACGCCCAGGTATGTATAAGTCTCTCCAGCGCAAAGGTGTCGTATAGCGCATCTATCAACGAGCTCAGGATCTTCAGGGATGCCATTAAGTTTTCCTATCTTCAAATAAACCTTGGCGCATTTGTCTAACCCAAATTCCATTCCAATTTCCTTAGTATATCGTTCGACAATCCCTAAAGCTAGATGTAGTTGCTCTTTGTTTTTAGCATAGATCTTAAAATTGTCCATGTAAAATACATGAGTGGCCTTGTACTTATGAACTGCAGGTTTGCCGCACAAGTACCCGTCGGAATGCTGAGGTGCTAGAGATAGTAGCAATAATGTAAGGCAAAAGAGCAGTGGGTTCATGGTTTCGCCCTGAAAGACACTTCCCTGAAAGGTGACCTTGTTAGTTGCCACACGATTTTTTCCAGATAAGATAGTAAATCTGGTTTTCCAAAGAAGCATCAATCTCTCTATGCATCTAACGATTTGCGGATGAACCTTAAAGCTTTCCAAAAGACAGATGATAAGTCTATGGGAGGTCGAATCGAAAGCTTTCTGATAATCAATCCAGGCAATCGATAGGTCAGGCTGGTAGAATGCTGCATCTTTGCAGACACATTTATCGATGAGCAGGTTCTCCCGGCATCCCGCTACGTCTTTCTTTGAGCCTCGTTATTTATACATTTCTTGCCACACAGGTTCAATTGCCCGTACAATCCTATCATGTAGGTCAAATAACTGCAGTCAAATAACCCGAAAATTCAGACTTATTTCATTATGAATCAATAACTATACGTTTACTCAAAAAAAAGAAAACTGCTACATATACTGGTCGGTGTATTGTAGAAATGAAGGAAGGAAAAAAGTGAGGAAACTCTTTAAAGTACTTAAAATTATTTGTATTACTTTATAATACATTCGAAGGTTATCCTTGAGATATTTGATTTGAAGTTGGATCGGATAAAATTATCCGACATCAGATAATTGTAGTAGTCAATCATTAATTTTTTTGTTTAATTCTTCACACTTTTACTCTATTTATTTTTATAATACAATGAGCAATATTAGATACCTCAATTTTCTGATATCAAGTAAATGTAGCGTTATTTATTTAAAGTTGAAGATACATTATGTTAGTTAAAAACTTATATTTTAAAATAATATTTTATTCAAGATTCTTCTTTTTTTTTGTTGAAAATTTATCACTTCTGTTTTAGGACTAAAAATTTATCAATTCAGTGAAAATTCTTTATTCTTTTGTTTAAAAATAATGGTCTTATTCACTGGGATTTTCTATGAATGTATTATGGATAAGGCACTAAAAACAATTTCATGTATTTGAAAAAGTTTCCTCACTTTTCCACAATTTCTTTATTTTTACAATACATTAACCAGTAGATATAGCATTTTTCTGATTTCAAGTAAATGTACAGAAGAGATCACTCGAGGCAAAATCCTAATACTCGGCAAGTCCTCCCTGCATGCTCTGTCACAAAAAATAGAGTTTTGCGCGAGGTGTGAAGAGAGATTTCATAAATTTACCGTCCTCGTTTTTCCTCAAAAACGCTCGAAAATTGCCAATTTGGAAATGAGTAGGCTTCGGCGAGCATTAAAGAGACTTTAGCGAGCACTTGTAAAATATTGAACATTTTTTTGAAACCTCGCTACGTGCTCGATCAATACTCTAAAATCATCGGCACGAACTCGGTTTATCAGAGCACGAAGTAAATTTTAGGATGTTGCCTCGGGTAGGCAAGGTGTATGATAAATATTCTCTATTGTTTGAAATTTTTCCTTTTTTGAACTGTCCTTACTTTGGTGGTTTCAAAGATATTAGGATGTATTTTTTAAAATTATTCATAGTAAGCCTTAATTTAGAAAAAATCGAATTAAACATTTTAACAAATTTTTGTATTTTTCAAAAACAAATTTTCAAACTCAGTTTTCGAAAAAATCCTTTTTTTATTTTCTTCAAATTATTTTTTAAATGTATTTTGCAATTTGCTTTAAAAGTCCCATACAGTCAGGCTTTTTCCAATTTTTAAATTTATTTTTGACTTTTTAATTAGTATGAGGTAATAATTAATTTAAGTTTCAACTCAATATTAATGATTCTGAAAAAAATTTTAATACATGTCTCTTTTCTTATGAATACATGTTAAACTTCAATATTTAACGTGAAAATGTTTATTTCATAAATAGTCCAGGCATTCATTAAAAGATTGTTAAATCGCATCCAATCTGTATTAGTCCTAATCCAACATTAATTGCATGGTCGGGAACCATAAGCGGGTAAGCCTTATTCAGAAAATTTTTAGGGAGAACGGAAAAACTCTTCACCTGTATGTATTGGGATCGCCTTTTAAGGAACTTTGTTATTTTATTAAAATTAGTCAAAATCAATTTTCTCACTTTTTAAAAGAATCGCGGTACGAAGAATAAATTGGACAATACAATAAGCAAAAAAAGTGACACATTTTATATCAAATATATAGATTTTCATGAATGAATTCAAAATATATTTATATATTTATATACGATATATAAATACAAAATAAATACCAAATAAATTCCAAAAAATACAAACCTAACATATTTAAAAATTAAATATTTGAACAATTTTTTTCGTTTAAACAATTTTTTCCGAGTTTTTTTTCAAGAGGCACAATTAACGAATAATAACATTAATTTTTTTCAGAATATTTTTCAATTGTTTAAACATGTTTTATTCATTTAAAGTGTTTTTTCATCCTGTGAATCTTGAAATATGTTAATTTATGTTAGAAATATTATTCTTGAAATTAATCAACATTATTCACATAAAACTGATATTTTGCATTTTGTGGAGCATTTCAAAAGCCCAGGGGCACTATTTAATGTTATTTTTAACTAAAAAAAAAAACAAATTTGGAAAGAGGGGATCGACCACCAAAAATTGAAAGTGAAATTTTTAAATGTAGAAATCTAGACACCCTATTCTTGCACTCTTTCAAGACCTTCCTGTATAAATCTGAAAACATTCAAAAAACGGCATTTCTGTAAATTACAACACAAAAAACTTCGCTGTTAAATAAAAATTTGTAGTTGATTGTTGTAAAGTCGCTTGTTACGAATCTCTTCAATTGTAATAATATACATTTATGGAAATGATATACAATTTCAGAGAAAAACTTTAGTACGAAGCCTGAGATACGTGATGAGAATGTGTTCGTTGAAGACGAAGGAGCCTTAACGAACGAGAATTAACGATCACAATTGCAAGCATGATGTAAATAATTAAATATAACATTTTTAGAACACTTTTATCTTAAACTTAAAAGATGTTTAAAATATTTTTGGTGGTGTGTATAAATAAATTGCATTTTTTACGGTAACAATTAGTAGAGAAATCGTTTACTTAATTGCAATTTACCAAATTTAAATTTTTCTCGTATTGCTCCTAGGTTTTCTGTTATAAAGCAGAAAATTGATTTATTATCAAACATTTGATTTTAATTTTTTTTTCGTTAATGATGAGCACTTTTTCAAATGAGTGAGCCCATAATTTTTTAATCAAGATTGTTCAGTTTTAACGCCTCTTCAATACTTCAATTTGTTTAGTTGTAATATTCAAAATACTAGAATATAAAGATTCTGCTTTTTGAATATAAATGGGCAGAGAAAATTAAAATTTTCCAGCGAAAAATTAAAGAATTTTGAAAATAAAGTTTTGCGGCCATTTTTTTTTTAAGTTGTACTGTTTTGTTGAAAATTCGTGTTTTTGGGTTGAAAATTAAACTATTTTGGCAGAAAAGTAGCTTTTTTGTAAAATTAATATTTTTTGGTATTGACAATATTACTGAAATCTTTCTTGGTTGACAATTTAATGATTTTCTACAATTCGCCTTTTTGGGTAGAAAATTTATCAGCTTAAGTAGAAGTTTCGTCTTTTTTGAATAAAAATTTAACAGTTAAGTTGAAAATTAAATTTTATTTTTTTGAGAATGTGATTATATTGTTGGAATTTTTTGGTTGAGGGTTTATCTCTTTTGTTGAAAGTTTAAATATTTAGTTAAAAATATGTTTTTCTTTGTTTAAAAATTAATTTTTTTAACATTTTTTTATCATCTATCATAAAAAATTGATCTTTTTATTTAAAAAATTTTTTCTGCTGTTGTAGAAAACTAATATGCTTGGTTAAAAATGTTCTCTGGTTTGGTTGAAAATTCAAACAATTGGTTAAAAGTTGAATTGTTTTTTTGAATAAGTCTGTTTTTCTTCATAGTTAAACTATTTTGTTAAAAATTTTTCTTTTTAAATCAAAACTTTAGTCTTAAATATTGGCTTTAAAACCTAAATTTACCCATTTAAAATTTTTTTAATTCCACTTTTTGATAGAAAACTAATTTATATATACATACAATTGAGAGTTTAATAATGTGGATGAACTTCTTTCTTTCTTGACGAAAAAAATCAACTATTTGGTTAAGAATTCATATCATGGATAAAAATTGAACTATTTAAAAAAAGACATTTTTTTATTGAAAACGAATTTTCAATTTTCTTTACAAAAAATTTAAACCTTCTATTTTATGTTGAAATTTTATATTTTTCCGTTGAAATTAAACTATCTGTTTCAAAATCTGTTTATTTTATAGAAAATTAATCGATTGTTTTTGAACAAAAAGTATATTTTGGTTAAAGTTGACCTTTTCAATAAACATTTTTTTTTTAGGTGAAGGTTAATTTTTTTGGTCGAAAATTGAACTAGGTTGCTGCAAATTAATTTCTTTTACTGAAAATGTAACTTTTGTATATTTCGTTCCAAATGTATCTTTTTTATTTAAAAATTCAACTATTTGTTTGAATATTCATGTATTTAGTTCAAAATTATTATTCTTGGTTTTTGTAACACAAACTATTTTGTTAAAAATCTATCTTTTTAAATTAAAAATTCAACTAATGGAGTTTTAAATATAAATTGGGCTATTTTGTTAAAATTTGGGTACATTTTGTTCGCAATTACTTTTCTTTAGAAAAAAATTTAATTTTCTATTTTTTGATGAAATTATATCATTGTTTTTGTAATTGAAAATTCAAATATTTTTTTGAAATATATTCATTGAAATTCAACTAATGTGGTTTGAAATTTCCCCTTTTTTGTTAAAAATTCATATTTTAGTGTTGAAAATTAAACTGTTTTATATAAAATTAGGCTTTTGGCTTCAAGGCTAAATAATGTTAAGAAACTTTTCATTTTTATGATTTAATTCCTCCTTTTAGTTAAAAATTGATATCTTTGATTGGCAATTTAACTATTTTGTTCAAAATTCGTTCATTTATTATTTTATTTTAATATAATTTTCTCACGTGAAAAATGTCAGTTTTCCATTTTTTGTTGAAATTTGATATGCTTTATTTAGAACTTCATCTTTATTGGTAGAAAAATAATTTTTTGTTTTAAATTTCTTCTTTTACTGGTTAAAACTGCAATTGTTTGGTTAAGGATTAACTCTTTTTGTGACAAATTAATAGTTTCGGGTTGTAAATGCAACTGCTTTGTAGAAAATTCGTCTTTCGGATTGAAAATTTGTGTCTTTTGGTTGAAAGTTCACCTACTTTGTTAATCATTTATTTTCTCGCTTGTCGATTCATCATTTTAGTTAAAAATTTATCTTTGGTTGAAAATTCAACTATTTGGTTATAATAATTATTTACTAAAAATGTATCATTCGTAATTAAAAATACAACTATCCATTAGAAGTTGTTTTGTTAAGAACTAAACTGACTTCTAAAATGTTCAATTATTTCGTTTATTTAAATTTAACCTTTTTTATCAAATCCAATCATTTGGATGAAAATCCATTAATTTCGTTCAAAATTCGACTACTTTGCTGAAAATCTAATTACATTATTGAATATTAAACTCAAAGCAGCTGAAAAGGCGATAAATAAGACAAATTTCAACTAATTCTAATGAAAAATAGACAATTACATACGAAATTGTACTCACTTTAATTAAATCAACAGCAGCACATTATTGGATTGAATTTTTAAAAATTAAATTGTCGAGTTGCATGAATATGAAACTTATAATATTTTCGATATTGGCTTTGTGATTTTTTACCGTGATAAATTGAAGAATTACCAAAAAACGTGTTTCGACCATAAAATCAGATTTTTTAGGCGCTTGGAAAAATTCGCATATTACACATGTTGAGAAAGGTACCTGGAAAACTTCATTTTGTCCTGGAAAACTTGGAAAACTGCTGGAATAAATGTTTGCAGAAGCGCTTATGTTATTTTTTAAAGTATTTTTCTTACGTTCAGTTGGGCAATTTTCTATATTTCCCTTCAACTGAAAAGCTAAGCCGAGAAACGTGAACTCAAACCAAACACAAGGGTGCAATAAAAATGTTTGAAGATTGGCTGTCTCTCTCATTGTTAAGTTTCTGTCTCTAACAGGTCAAAAATGTTACCAACAGAATACTACCGATTTTCGGGTATAAGATTGTATTTGCAATTGCCAAAGGGCACTAGACTGTATTTCCGATTTTTTTATAGATGTCACTGCAGTCATTTATGTGCTCAGCCAAATCTACCGTTTCCTCTTAATCCATCAGTACCGGAAGTACCTGATTTCTCAAAAAACACTGGTGGAACCAGCGAAACGTTTCGCTGGCCCCAACATGATCTAAAACCAACTTTATATGGGCGCATTATTATTGTCTTAATTTGCTCAAATTTTCGCTACTAACTTTAACCCCCAAAAACCACCCCCTATGCAGAAAACACCATGGCGGGGCTAGCGAGACGTCCTGCTGGCCACGACATTATCCAAAATCAAACTTTATATGGGTGCATTATTTTCATTTTGATTTTTTAAACTTTTTGCAGCCAATTAAAACCCCTAAAAACTACCCTCTGTGCTGAAAACACCGTGGTAGGAACAGCACATGATTCGCTTTCGCCAAAATTATCCAACATCAACTTTATATTATTCCATTATTTTCGACATAACTTGTTCCAATTTGTGCTGCCAACTTTACCCCAAAAAACTACCCCCTGTGTGGAAAGTACATTGTCGGGACCAGCAAAACCTCCCACTGGAATCGACATTATCTAAAATCAACTTTATATGGGCGCATTATTTTCTCTTAAGTTCTTCAAATTTGTGCAACCAACTTTAAAGCCTAGAAACTACCCCCTGTGCGAAAAATACCATGGCGGATCAAGCGAAACGTCCCGCTGGCCATGTAGTTTTCCGCACAAGAGATAGGTTTTAGGGGTGGAAGTTGGTTGCATAAATTTGAAAAAATTAAAAAGAAAATAATGCTCCCATATAAAGTTGATTTTGGATAATGTCGGGGCCAGCCAAACGTTTCGCCAGCGACGCCAGTGTTTTTTTTTTTTTTTTTTGAGAAATCAGGTACTTCCGGTGATGCACAAATTCTAACACTGATTGAAAATTTTGAACTAATTCAGCACTAAATTTTTGGTCTAAAAAAATGTAATTTTCGGGAGTGGTTGGGCCAGCGAAATGGCCCTTGGTTCTGGATGCTCACCATAATGCACATCAATCCATTTAAATTTTAATTCTTCTCTTATATTTTGCAGAAGTTTTGCGTCGAATTTTATTGTGCTATTGCAATAATTTGGAACTATATTGCCTAATTTTTTTGGCCCAAATACGTGGATAGACCATTGACCTTTAGCTGGCAAACTACATTTGTGTGATTTAGAACTTTTCTGCGAAACAAAACACACTGCTTTGGACCAACTATGGGAGGATTTGGAGCTATTGAATACTTTTTAACCAGGAAAGATCAATTTTCAACCAAAAATGATGACTTTAACAAAATATTTAAATTTCCAAAAATAATTCGATTTCTAACAAAATAGTTGAATTTTCAACCAAATACTTGTATTATCAGAGTAGAAAAATGCATTCAACTATTTGATGAAAAATGGTACTGTTTTGTGGAAAATTGGTCACTTGTTTGAAATTTCAACTATTTGGTTGCAAATACAATGGTTGATAAGTATTTTTTAGAAATTCAACTATTTTGTGAAAAATTAGTTGATTTGTTGTTGAATCCAGTTGTTGCTTATTAAAAATTAAAATCTTTTCTTAGCTTTTCTTATATCTTTCATCAAGAAATTATATTTTTAACGTTGAATAATCAATTATTATATTTTTCTTTAAAAAGTAATCTTTTTTAATTAAAGATTTAACTACCTGACTGAAAGTTGAACTATCTGAATAAATTCTTCTTTTTTTGCAGATTCATAATGATAGTTGAAAATTTAACTATGTGGTTACAAAATCAACAATTTTGTTTAAAATTCATATTTTTTCGTAAAAAAGTTCTTGTATGAATAATAAGCTGTCTCCTAAAAATTCATTACATGAAAAAAACTAGGATTGATTTTTCACAAACCATATATACATTTTTTTACCTTCATTGCAGAAATGTATTTGGTCTATTTTATTATACTTATCTAATTTCCATATGCAGATTAAGCCTAAATGATCCAATGGTGTTGATTTAAAAATCGACTATCTTCAAATATTGTACTCATTATTCCCATTGTTACGCTTATTCATCAAAATTTTAAAAATAGTTTTAATGAGAAATTTGGCTAAGGGAGAGGAAAACTGCAGAAAACCTTTCCCGTGTGTATTTATTTGCCGAAATTTGTTAAAATACTATATAAATCCATTTAAAAATTTTCTTCATGTCTTTGATTATTATGTGAATAATTACCCTTGTACAGTTTTTAATAGATAACGTCTATTTCAAAGTCGCAATTCGTAGGGAAGGAGATGATTCCATCGCAATCCGTCAACTGTAACGTCTTGTCGAAGCAGATCCTTATTTCCAATAGGAATTGTTCTTGGGTGCTCTGTAATAAAGCAGATAATTACTTAGAATATTTTTAATAAGACCATTTTTACAACAGTTATTGTATAATTATTATTATTACAGTTCTCGAATCAACAAAAAGTCTAATCAAATTGTTAAAGATATTTAAAGAAAACAGTATCAGACATGGAACTACTGAAATAATAACTTTTTTTCAAGAAATATAATTTAAAATATTTCTTTGTAAAAATTTCAACTTGTCAGCTTGAATTATTTTTAAATAAGAAAAACCTATAAGTTACATTAATTTTAAACTTCAAAAATATTAATTTTTAAATACGAAAGGACAATTGAAAACACACAAAAAACTATTAAATACGGAATCGTCAAATTTCCACTTTGAAAAGATAATTAAAAAAAAATTAATTTGTAACCAGATGAAATCAACAATAGTTGAATCCTCAAACAAAACAGGTGAATTTTCAATCAAGCATTTATATTTTGCATTCAGATAAGATATTAATTTTTAACAACAACAAAATTAGTAATAGGATAGTTAAATTTTCATATAAATTTTTTTAAGTCTTACAAAATAGTTTAACTTTCTGCTACAGTATTTTTATTTAAAATCAAAAATATAGAATTTAAAAAAAAAGTTCATTTTCAAACAAATGGTTGAGTTTTCAACCAAAAAGTTTTTTTTTAACTAAGAAGATTAATTTTCTAAAAAAAATGTGAATTGTCGAAAAAATATTTTTCGTCTCAAAAAGGTAAACCATGATAAATAAAAATTCGATCATCAGTTAAATTTTTATCTAAAAAAAAAACCAATTTTCAACAAATTAGTTGAATTTTCCACTAAAAAGATGAATCTTCAAAAAAGAAAATAAATTTTCAACAATGAGGTTCAACAAATATTTCAAGCAAAATATTTCAATTTTCAACTAAATAGTAGAATTATGTACCAAACGAGATTCTGAATCAAAAATATATTGGTAGTTTTTTCCATAAAAAAGAATGTACTTTCAACTAAGAACAGTTGAATTTTTATATTAGGTTCTATATTAATTCAATTTCGCAAAATTTTTTAATTAAAACAAAAATAATTGAAAATATATATCCATTTCAAATTTAAGCGAAAAAAACGTGAAAAGAGGGATATTTCTTGAAAAAAGCAAAAAAAAAAGGGACCAAGGGTTTATAAACGGTCCCTGATTTGTTAATTTAATGAGTCGTGTAAGCTAATCTGCAAATTACGTCTATGTTCTCAAAAGAAAATGTTTAAATAATTTAATTAAAAGTATTTCTATACTCAAGTTAAAATTAGTTTTAACTCATTATTCATGGTTCGATTGACATTTATATAAAATTACTTAAAATAGAAAAAATGTTATTCAGTAAAAGGAAGGCTGTTTTGAGCTTGAAAAACTTTCAGTTTCAATTCGTTGAATTTTAGAGCTTTCTTAATTTGATTTCAAATTTCCCAATCTATAATATAATTAACTATTTTGAATCTCACCGGATTTTTGTGGCACGCAACTTGAGTGTTATACCCTAAAATATTCCTCACTCCATCTAGGATATTCTGAACAGGATGATTTCTTCCAGGATTAATATTTGCTTGATCAAGTATATTCTTCATGTGATACTTATCAAATAACTCCAAGGATTTCTGGAAATATTTTTTTTGAGAGTTCAGACTATCGAGAACAGCTGCACAAGTTCCATGTTTAATATATTCGTGTTCCCAGAACAATTCTGGGCGCTTCCCATGCACATCAATCCATTTAATTAATAAATTTTTTCTCATATTTTTCAAAACTCTTGAGTCGAAAGTTAAACTATTATCGCAAGAACTTGGACCCATTTTTTTATATTGAGATGGCCAAAGTCCATGAATGGACCAGGCGGCAGATTCGGGCATGTTACAATAGTTACCTGATGATTTTAGCATCCATTTATAACAAACTGTTTCTGGCCAACTCTGAGCGAAGACAAGTATATCAAAGTCATTGCTGCCTTGGAGCCATGGTTTTCTGAAAAAAATTTGTAGATTGGGTTTTTGAAAACTGCCAAGAATTAAGAATGCACGGATCACGCTCAGCCCTCCAGCACCCCCCTTTCCCCTATTTCTAATAAAAATCCCTTTATTTTCGAAATAAAAAACTGGGGGCCTAATAAGGTTGCGGCTCAAATAAAGTTGACATATTTTAAAACTTGAACTGGAATAGCAACCTGTGGAGACCCAAAAGAGTTCCTTTGGTGAACCCAAAGGAACCATTTTGGAGACCCTAATGGGTTCCTTTGACAAAAATTAAATAGAACAATATGGAGGTACATTCATAAGCCAAGCGCTTGCAGAGTAGGTTAGGTAAGTTAGAGAATAGATCGTAAAGTTTAAAATGTTAAATTTTTACATTATCATCATTTATGATTGAGAAAGTATTAGAAATGTCGGAAATTTTATATCACAGTTTTTCAACGGATCTCCACGTTTCGAGACCCCCTGAATCCGAAAATCAAGTTTTTACGATGGCGTATGTCTGCCTGTCCGTCCGTCCGTAAAAACGATAACTCTCGAAAAAATAAGTGAATCAAATCCATCTTTGGAAAACTTTTTTTAGGTCCTAAAAGAAAGGACGAGTTCGTTCACCAGCCATTGTTGATAAAAATTCAAAGAGTGAGAAAATTTTAAAAATTTTGAGAACACTTTTTTCTGAATTTGAAAATTCTATGTACGAGTATTTATACGAGGGTCGTTCAATAAGTCCTTAGAATGAAGTATAAAAACAATTTTTTTTGGGTAAATTTTTTTTTATTTTTCAACATAATCTCCTTGGAGCTCTATAC
>NC_046664.1:30509837-30537200 GCF_010883055.1 Belonocnema kinseyi
ATATATCTAGTCGGGAGTGGTGCTGACTGAAAACAGATGATTTGGAGCGATTCGCGCGCCATCTGTTGGCCATTCTAAGGACTTATTGAACTACCCTCGTAGTATTAACAAAATCAACAATTTATCCTTATGATTTTTTTTCGATAAAAAAAATTCTCAGAGTTATAGCATTTTCAAAATTTTTTAAATCAACCGAAAATCAAAATTTTAAGCCAAAAAACACATGATATAAAAAAAGTCAGCAGAAAAAAACATTTATTTTTGAAAGTCCTACAAGATTATCATAACAAAAATGTGGTCAAACTATGTAGGACACGAAAAAAGATGCATTAACAAAAATTGTTATCCCAAAAAAGATCTAAAATTTCGTTAAGAATCATTTGTAAATAGGACGCGTATGGAAAAACGACGAAAGTTACGAGAAATTCGAGCGCACAGCGCGAGTGTCAAGATGAGAATGTGTACCTCAAAGCCTACAGAGCTTTGCGAAACTTAATCTTTGACTATACTTAATTAAGTAGACAATTCAAAATATGAAGACCAAGCGCTTGCAGGGTAGGTTCAGTAAGCTAGAGATTAACGGAATTAAGATTCTATGAAGACTGGATTGAGAGTAACCTAAAAAATGTTAACATTTTTTTTCAAATCCATCTCACGTTCGCGCGAAACGCAATGCTGAGTTGAAAATTTGGAAAAATAAATAAGAAGCATTAACAAACATTTTCCTGGTCAAAAATGGTTACAATTATAAAAAAGTTATTTTTTTTTGTGATCAATTTTTCTTTGCTTTATTCATAATTATAAAAATTTAGATCCATAGGAACGTTTCTTAGTGCTTCTCATTTAATTCCCTAAATTTTCAAATCGAAATCACGTCTTGTGTAAACATCAGTTGGATTTGAAAAAAATGTGAAAACATTTTATTTTTTATAAAACTTATAAGAAATTTACGATCCTAATAAACAAATTATATATAGCTTTGGGATGCTAAGTTCCAAAGAAAAAAACAAAACTAAAATGTCGACGATTTGCCCGAAAAAAATATAAAAAGAAAAGCTAACAGATTACTAAAAATATTATACGCTATATCCTAGTGCCTTTTGTTAATAATTAGTGTTTTTTTAAATGAATTTTATTATAAAATCAGAAAGTGTCAAGTTATGTCAGCGTCTTACATTGGAAATAGGTATTTTTAATGCAACATTATTAGATATTAAACAATAAAAATTTGTCAACAATTTAAGTTTCTCGATTTTGTTAGCATTTTTTAAAATCGGAAATTAACATTCTAAAACAAAAATTATTAAATTTAAACGTTCATAATATTTTTAAACAATTTTAGGTTACTTTTTCGTTTTACACCAAGCACTGATATTTTAAAACAAAAATTATTATAGTTCGAGCAATTTTTCAAGTTTTAACAATTTCAGGTTATTTTAACCTAATATTGTTTATTAGTTTTATTTTTATTCGATATTTTGAGTAAAAATCATTAGATTTCAAAAAATAGTCAATAAGCGGAGATTTACAATTTAAGAACAATTTAACGTTATGTTACCATTTTAAACGGACATCAGATTATTTAAACAAAAATGTTAGGTATAACAAAAGAATTTTAATTCGAAAGAATGTTTTGTCACGTTCGTGTTTTTCTTCTGAAGTTGTTATTTGTAATAAAAAAAAACATTAAGATTTTTCAGATTATTATTCAGTCATTAAAATTGTATTTTTTGTACAATCACTGATTTTGTTAAAGGTTTACTGAATATTGGTAAGTTAATAGAAAGTCACTGATTTTTAAAGAATATTCACAATCGGAAATTTTGTACAATTTTTTATTTTGTTATATAATTTGATGGAAATTTACACTCTTAATAAAAACACATTGGATTTCATAGAATATTCACAATTTAGAAATTTTGTCAATGTCGAATTACCAAAATTAATTTTCACAACAACAAAAATGTTAACAAAATAGAAAAATTTTCAGTTGGACAGATGAACTTTGAAATAAGATTATGAATCATTAACCACAATTATAAATCTTAACAAAGCAGTTCAGGGTTATTAATAGTAGTCAAATTTAAACAAAAATACATTTTCCAGCAAGGATTTTTTTACCAAACATATACATTTTCAAAAAAGTACGTTAATTTCTAACCAAAATAAAATCACTTTCCATCCAATAATGATATATTTAGATATTAGGTTTAAGGATTTAATTTTGAACGACAAAAAATACATTTTCAATAAAATGTTAATTATTCAAATTAAGCAAATATTATATTCTTGTTATATATACATATATAAATAAATTAAACTTCAATACAAAAATTTTTCTACAAGGTAAGCAAATATAAAAATGTAAAATAACGAAACTATTGAATTTCCGAATAAAAAAGAAAACTGAAAAAGTTGGATTTTTAAACAGACAGTTAAATTTTCAACCAAGAAGATGAATT
This sequence comes from Belonocnema kinseyi, assembly GCF_010883055.1. Lineage (NCBI taxonomy): Eukaryota > Metazoa > Arthropoda > Insecta > Hymenoptera > Cynipidae > Belonocnema > Belonocnema kinseyi. The sequence continues at coordinate 30,512,300 of NC_046664.1, forward strand.
TTCTACCAAGAAACATGAATTTTTAACAAATCACGTTCATGTTTGACCAAATAGTTGAATTTCAAGCTATCGATATTTCTAAAACAAAAAATAAATAAATTTGAAATCTAAAACAGTTGAATTAACGAAAAATATTAATTTAGAACAAAGAAGATTTATTTGGTACTGACAAAACATAATTGATCTGAACACTAATGACCACTGATCAAATCACCCATTTTGAATGATCTAATCCATAAAATATAATATCTTAACCAGTTATTTATTTTTAATTTTAATAAGTTTTAAAAATTACAGAATGTAATGCAGATTTTCAAATTATACATAATTTTTCTATGTTATTGTAGCAGAAATATCAGTTACTTATATTGACTGAAATTCAGTAATTTCAAGTGACTGAGGACAGTAATATATATATAAATTTTTTCATCTGTTAAAGCGAATGTTTCGTCTATAAAATTCACTGCTTTTTCAACAAAAGTAGGCTTGATTAATTAATTCATTCCAATTTTGACTGATTAAAATTTAGAATGTATCAAAGTCGTTCAATCCTTTTCTCGATCTCAATTTTGCTACCTAATTTATTTTTCAGATTTTGTTTTACATACTGAAAATTATCATTAATAATTCAATACAAAATATAATTAATAACAATTTATTTTCTCACCCATTTGAAAATTGAACCATTAGTCCCAGGAAAATGAGATATTTGTAGCTTTTCAGACGAACCATTTTCGAAAAATTGCCATAGAGAATTCCAGAGATCCTATGGTTTCCCAGAACGTGAGTGTTACTGTGGCGTAAATCAACTGATGAAATCTTTTTCTTCTCACCTTAAAAAATACATTTCAAAAAGAAATTTTTTTTAAGAATCCCTATTAGTTCGAATTTGGTAAAATCTAGGCAATATTTGTAAATTTTCTGGCAACTTTCGTTATTTCTTTTATTTTGAAACACATAAACTCTTTTGCCAGTCCGTAAATTTTTACCCCCATTTAGGGTTTATCTAAAAATAACTTGATTAAAGAAAATGTAGTTTACCGCAAATATAACCCAAAAATACGAATCTTCAACAAAAACAGTTGGATTTTTAATCAGAAAAATATGAAATTTCGACCAAAAAAGATGAATGTCCAAATGAAAAAGACGAATCATTAACCAGGAAAAACTTTTGAGTAAAAAAAAATCTTATCAAAAATTTATATATATATATACATTTCAGAAATACCTCTTAGCGGGAAAATGGTTGGGGCCAGGTGAGGTGCCGATCAGGCGGCCAGATCGGGCGCCAAATCTGGTTCCGATCGGGCCGAGTGTTTCATCAGCGATCGGGTCCAGGCCCGTTTTCCAAACCTGGACCATATTTGTCCTGGTCTGGCCCCAGTTTGGGCCATAGAAAAATGTCTACACGAGATGTGTAGTGAAAATTTCAACCAAAGAAATTACTTCTAACCTAAAGTGATGAATCTTCAACGAAAAACAAGATTTTTTAACAAAGAAGGCAGTTCCAGTTTTGACATAATGGTTAAACTTTTGACGAAGAAAAATAAGTTTTAATAAGAAAGTCGAGTTATAGAATTTTTTAAATAAAAAATTAATAAAAATGAACATTTTAAGCCAAATAACGCACGATATGAAAAAAAATCGAGAGAACAAAAACTTTGCTTTTTAAAAATTCTACTACAATACCCTACCAACTTTTTTATTTTTCGTGCAAAATTAACAACTCGAATTTTCACCCCACAAAAAGAAATGGAAAATAAAAAATGCATTTCGCCGTCATACTATGAAAGATACGAAAAGAGATGACATCGCAAAAATTATCCACCCAAAAAAGATCTGCAAATTTTTTATTGCTTACTTTTTAATAGAACACACCGTTTTTGTTTTTTTTTTTGTACAAAATTTAATTAAATCTTAAGACAAACGACGCGAGCAAAAAAATAATTAAATACACAAAGGCTGATCATCAAAAAAAGAGCTACAAATTTGTAATCAATATTATATTTATAGGACGCGTAGTTTTTGTTTTAATCGTAAAAGCTAACATTAAACATAAACAAATATACCCACGTAGTATACAGATTTTTTAATTTTAAATCCTCATATTAAAAAAAAAACATATTTTCCGCTTTTTTTTAATGTTCAATCTTTACCAATGTCAGAAGTTCTTTGTATCTTTACGATAAAATGTAATTTACATTAAATCTGTGTTTGTACTTTAAAATATATCCACATACCACAAATGTTATTAAATCTCTTTCAGTATCATGAAAAAGTTAAAGTAATCTTCTTATAAGGTTTAATTTATTCCTTATGGAAGTTAAAAAAAAAATATTTAAAATGAAGTTGTATTAAAAAATTTTCTACCTCTATCGAAGACTCGCGAGTTTGATAATTTTATAGTTGCTGCGGTGAAGTTCTGTGTATCTTTCCGATAAAATGTAGTGAACATTAAATCTATATGCATGCCTAAAAATGTATGCTCATACTAAAAAAAAAAAACTTAACTTCTTTCATCGTCATTTGAAACTTACAGTAATCTTTTTATTATCTTAAAAGTACTCGTAATACAAGTTTTTAAAAATATAAAAATTTATGAACTTGTGTTTTAAAAATTTCCAATCTCTATCGAAGTCGTGAGTTTAATAATTTTATAGTTGCTGCACTAAAGTTCTTTGTACCTTTTCGATTATATTCAGGCTCTAATAAATATATATTATCTCTAAAAAAGATATCGAAAAAAAACACAAATCTAGTACTGGGAAATAAGTATTCTATATTTAAATATAATAAATTAATTTTAATAATAAATTATTTGTTCATTCTTTTTCTTTGATGTGATAATTGGCTTTGGGATCCAGTAATGAATTTCTAAATTGTTTCACAAATTAACGGGCATTTTAAGAGGGGGTCTAATATTTTTCGCCTAACAAATTCCCATTTTTTTCCCGGTTGTACATGTCAAATCTTCTCTTGCTGCAAATATAAAGAAACTCAAATACCACAATGCTTTCCTATGTATGACTTTCTGTATTGTGATATCTTATTATATTCAAACAAAATAATATATCTTTATTATTTATGTTTTCTCTACAAATAAATTTTCCAAAATGAAAAATCTTTTTAAATTTTTTCAGAAATATTGAGAAAATTTTTCTTCATTCTTCTGAAACCTTTCACAATTCTTAAGATTTAAATATTTTAATTTGAAATATTTAAAAATCTACAGTTTATTCTATTTTTTTTTATTTTATATTTTCAAATTCAAAATTACGTTTTAATCTGTTTAAGACATCAAAATATTTATTAGAATTATTCCATTTTTTTCAATATTGCAATTTTGCAAAATTGAACACTTTCATATATCTTCAAATGTTTTAAAATCTGTTTCAAATTTTTCTTGAAATTAATTTTTCTAAATGAAAAATTATTTAAAATTTTCTGGGGATCTAATTTTTTTAGATTCTTTTAAAAACATTTACATTTACAAAAATTTATATTTTGTTTCAAATATTCTGAAATTTTCTCAAGATTTAAATAATTTTCGAAACTTTGTGAAACTTCTAAAGTTTCGAAATATCTTTTGAAATAATTCACTTTTCCTAAAAAAATTTAAATTATGCAAATTAAAAAAAATGGTCTTAAACTCTTCCAGATTCTTTTTAGACAGATTTTAATATGTTTAAAACAAGAAATAAATTCTTTAGAATAAAACCGAAATCATTAAAAATGTTCTCAGAAATTTTTATGTTACCAATAAATAACGAAAAATTGTAAACACATGATTGTTTAAACAGATAAAAATTGTTTAAACAATTTCTAATTAATGAAAACGTATAAAAGCTTTCAATTTGACTATTAAAAATAAATTGTGATGAAAAACATGGGGAAAAGTTATTTATTAACATTTTTATTGCAAGATAACCTAAAATTACCTGAAATGATATTATTTTAAAAGTTCATACATTTTTTTATTCATTAATTATTTCATACAATTTGTGATACGTTAAAATTATTACCCTAAAAGCTATTTTTTTAAGAACAAGAAAAATTTATCTCAGCCTGAATTTGAAACAGGAATTTAAATATAGCAAAGAGTGGACATAGACGCCTAAATTTTCTGTTAAAAAATAATTTTGTTATAGTGTATGCTTGACTTCGAAAATTTTATGAATATTTTATACTTGTTGATTCATAATTATACGATGACATACAAGACGCTTCTTGTAGATATAAAAACATGATTCCTGTTTGAACATTTATTAAGTTCTTTTACAATATTCATAATTAATATTTTTATATAATTTATAATAAAAATTCAAAACGAAGGAATAACTTTAAAATTATTATTAATCACCCCACTGAGATTGGTGGGTCAAGAGTAATTATTGGAGTCTATTAATAGAACGTTAAAACCATTTTAACTAATTTTTTTAATTAAATTTTTTAAAATAGTATCTTTAAAATATTAAGGCTGTTTTACTTCTAATTATACCTAAAAATTATCAAATTCGTTTGAAAGTCTTACTAAATTATGTGAAAATCACAAGATTTTCAGTAGGGTAATGGGTACAATGATTGGCCATTAGGGTGGTCCAAAAATACATTGAAAATTCTTTTTCACTCTGGTGGGCAAGTCACCCCCCCCCCCCCCCCCCCCCCCCCAAGTTATCTTTTTGTGACCACTACTGTTACTTCGTAAATGAAGATTCTCTTAAGTTTTTGTCGATAATTTCATTTTTGTCGTCTCTTAAAAACTATAGTTGTATAGCACAATGTCATATTCAAGCAGTGTCGCAATCAATTTGTTCAAACAATACTTTTTTCAAATTTGTCCGCAACATTTTTTTATTGATGAAATGTCACTTTTGACAACTTAGCGATAATTTTTTAAACAATTTTCATTTTTTAAATTCGTTTTTTTTTCTCGAAAAAATAGCAAGGATTTTAATCTTTTATGATTAACTTGAAAATTTTTAATTTAATATAAAATCAATACCAACAATTAGACAGTTATTTTCTGTCTTTCGATAACAAGTAAAGATTTAAAAAAAATGTTTAAACAAATAGAAATAGCTTTAAAAATGATGAGTAAGTAATAAAAAATGTTATCATAGGAGAATCTGAAAAAATGTCTTGCGTCATTAAAAAAAATGTTCAAAAAATAATGAGTAATTGGTAAAATTTAATTTATTTAAATATTATAAAATGGTTTAAATAGTTTAAAAAGAATTGAATCGACCATACTAATTCTTTATATTTCATTATTAGTTTATCTTGTTATAAAGTTACCAATAGTTAACGAAAAACTGTAAACAAATGATTTTTTAAACAGATAAATATTGTTTAAACAATTTCTAATTAATGAAAAAATATAAAATCTTTCAATTTGACTATTAAAAATAAATTGTGATGAAAAACATGGGGAAAAGTTAGTTATTGACCTTTTTATAGCAAGATAAGAATTGTATCTGGTAGTGTTTGTAGGAAAAATGTAGATTTAATTATTTATTTCTTTAATCAAATATTTCAAATAAGCCTGGACTCTTTTAGCAAACTCCACTTCGTGAATGTTTTTTAAATATATTTCCACTTTCAACCAAGTAGTTAAATTTTTGACTAGAAGAGAATAAGTTCTAACAAAATAGTTGCACTTTCAACAAAATTGTTAAATCTTCGACTAAATTGATAAATTTTTCACAGCATACACTGGAACTTGCATTTAAGCCGTCCAGACTAACGAATTTCCTGTCTGTTTACGTTTGGACGGTTTGGAAAGAGGATCAGGGCCAATACAAGTCATATCCGATAGCGTTCTTAATTCAAAGTTCTAGTGTAGTCAAGTTTTCACATAAAAAAGTTCTATTTTTAATTCAACTTTGAATAAAATCTTTTTATTTTGTTTATGAAAATATGAAACTTCAACCCGAAAAGTAAATCCTTTTAAGTATACTTCCACTTTCAAGCAAGTATTTTAATTTTTGACGAGAGGAGGATAACTTCTAACAAAAAAGTTGCACTTTTAACAAAATAGTTAAAGCTTCAACCTTCAAACTTTTAACCAAAAATAGTTCGATTTTCTTATTGGGATCTATTAATGCAGTTCTAATTTCACCGAAAAATCAAGAAAAGAGAAAAGAGGGGATGCTTCTTGAAAATAGGGGAAAAAGATAACTTCTTTATAAAAGGGTAAAAAGTAGGAAGTCCGAAATATTAAAATTATTTAAAACATATTAATTTTTAATTGAGCTGTAGTATTGCACTAAGAGAAGAGTTAAATTTTAAATAAAAAATGTCAAATTTAACCAAGAAGCTAAATTCTGAACTAAAAATGCAATTTTTTATGTTTCAAAAAAAAAATATATAGTTTTAAATCAAAAACAGTTCTTTTCAAAGCAAAAAATTTTCCACAAAATAGCTTAGTCCCTAAAAAAAGGATTAATGCTCAATCAGACAGTTGCTTTTTTAACAAAAAAATAAAAAATAAATGGCAGGAAATCAACAAGCGGTCGTTTACCGATAAACGATAATGGTTCGCTTCCGTACTAAGAGACAACCAATCGATAAGTTGTTACCAACAATAGATGGAGTCACCATCAAGACAGCTAAATTTGCGGAAACCTGAAAGTTTGGTGAGTGAAATTTAAGTTTGTAATAAGAGGAAGTAATTTGAAAGCTCTACCGCGAGCACAACATTCATTACCCACCAGTGATAGGACAAGAACATATATATTGCATTCGGTTAATAAAGTCGAAATTTAGTTTACCTTTGAAAATAAAGGAGGAATCTGGTTTATTTTTGGTCGGTAAAATAAGAATCTGGCAGAGATTCTTACCACAGTCGGCGATATAGGTCTCTGGTTTCCCGGTCAACACTGCAGGGTGTCCTTTAGGTGACGTGAAGCTAAACAACCTCTCATGTTCTAGAATCTGCTGGAAGTATTGGGCAACGACCAATAAAAGGAGCCCTTTCAAATAACTTGGAAAGTTGACACGTGTTCTAACTATAACTATGATGCCGCTACACAGCGATGCTTTCATGTAAGACGAGTTGCGGCATTCCAGGATTACGAGGATATAGTATCTGCTATCCAGCGAAATTTTTTCTTTCTTCAATTTTAAGAGAATGTGTTGTGCGTCATTGTTAAAAAAATTTTTAACGGTTTGTTGGGTCAGAGAATACAAAAAAGTGTAATTCTCTTATGTTGATTTTCACAAGAGGCATTTAAACAGGGTCTTTACCAATTTCCCCCTTATAAATTCCGGGTTCTTCCCCAGTTGTGAATAACAAATTTTCTTTTGCTGGAAAAACAAAAAAAAAAGTAATTTGACTTCAAGTTTTCGTATGTGTAACTTGATATGTTGTGATATATTTAACTATTTTTTCACATTCAGAAATTTTGTTTAAAAAACCTAATTTTCGGTTCAAAGTTCAATTGCCTTGTGGAAAATTTAACTGCTTTTTTTTAATTTTCATCTGTTTGATGAAAATTCAACGATTTTGTGTCAAATTTAATTTCTGTTTGAAATTCATATTTTAATGTTGAAAACTCAACTGGAATCTTTTTTTTTATGAAAACTTGACTTTTTTAATTTGTCTTTTTTATTTAAAAATTCGTATGTAGAGTTATTTTTAATTAACTTATGTCATAGTGTTATAAATTTAATTATATGATAAATTAAAGTATTTTTAAACATGACAAATCATTATTGAATTGTACCCCTTAAATTTACTTTATGGTGTTATAAATTAAATTGAAAATTAAATTATTTTCTAAGTTATTAATTTATGATTGTATTGAACCCCCTAAATTGGCAACGTAGTTAATAGAAAGCCCTTTTTAGTTACGAGTAGTTAAAAATTCTACTATTTGGTATTAAATTAAACTATATAATTAAAACTTGAATTTTTTATTGTAAATTTATCATTTTAGGCAGTTCAACAGTTTTGTAGATGCGCAGATAATTCGTTTTTTAGGCTTCCAAACTAAACCATTTTGTTCAAAATTGATGTATTTTGATGACAAATAGTCTTTTTTGAAAAAACCTACTTTCCTTGGTGAAAAATATATTCTTTTGGTTGAAAATTTAACGTTTTCGTTCAAATTCATCTATTTTGTTGGAATTTCTACTACTTGTTCGAAAGTTGAACTTCTGCGTTAAAAAAATCATTTGTTTCAAACTCACCTTTTTGGTTGAAATTATAAAGCTGAAGTTGAAATTTGTTTTTAAGTCATTATTTTACCTGACTATTAAACTATTGCATTTTTGGTTGGAAATTTATCCTTTACAAGTTAGAAATTTAACTATTTGGTAGAAAATTCATGCATTTTGTTATAAATTCATCTGTTCTGTGTGGATTCAAGTATTTAATCAAAAACGTCGCCTCTTTTTTTCCATTAAATTGGTTGAAAATTTTTGGAAATTAATTTTTTTGATGAAAATTTGACGATTATATTTTTGGTTAAAAGACATGTCTTTTTTAATTAAAAATGCAACTGTTTGGTTGATGATTGAACATTCTTGGTTAAAAATTTGGTACTTTCCATTCAAATGAATTAGTTGAAAATTCGTCTTTTGGTAACAAATTCACCTCTCACGGTAGAAAAGTCATCTTTCTTTGTTGAAAATGAATTTTTTTATTAAAAATTCAACAGTCTTCTAAAAAATTCGTCTGCTTGGCTTAAAAATGTATCTATTTCGGTAAAAGTTTAACTATTTTATGAAGCTTCATCTTTTTTGCTTCAAACTTCAACTATTTAGTTATTCACTGGAAAAAAAACTATTAGTTGGGCCAACTGGAACTAATTGAATAGCCACGGTAAATAATGGAATCGTTATAAAAACTAATAAAATAGTAGTATCAATTAATAAAATAGCAGTACCATATCTTACTATTTAAATAGTTGACTCAACTAACCTTTTTTTCAGTGTTATTGCTACTGTTTGATTAAAAATCAATTTTTTTGCCATTTAAAAAAAATCTTCTGTACAATTATGATACTTGGGTTAATCAAATAGGATATTTTTTTAAACCAGGAATAATGTCCCTTGAAATCTTTTAAAATATCCTTAACCTTCAAATTTATTAAATTTCTTTAAAATTCTTCGTAATCCTTCAAATCCTTCATATTCTTGAAATCCTAAGAAATATTTCGAAATCTTTTGAAACCTTCGAAATCATTTAAAATCCATGAAATCTGATTCTATTTCTTGAAATCTTTGGAACCATTTAAATTTCATAAAATCTTTCAAAAATCAAATTCAAATCTTTCAAATTATTCGGACACCTCTGAAATCCCTTGAAATCATTTTTGACATCTCAAAATCTTATAAATCTTAAAAAACTTACAAATATTTCCAAGTTTAAAGAAATTCTTATAAACCGTAAATTAATCGAATTATTTCAAATCCTACAATCTACAAAAACCCTTAATTCTTTGCAGTTTATAAAACTATTACAAAATGTTTATAATTTTTTTATATCTATAGAAGCCCGTTAAGAATCACTCAAAATAATTCCATAAAAATTCTTTAAAATCTTAAACATTCTGTGGAATAATTTCTTCTTTAAAAGATTTGAATATTGCTTAAAATAATTTAAATTCTTGGGAATTCTACAAATTCACTTAGAAGTTATTGAAAGTAATTAGATAATATGTTTAGTTTTCAAATTCAAATTTCTTCACACATGGTTTGCAGGTATTTTAAAATCGGAACATTGTTCTGCACATAGCGCCAAGGCCAGACAGAAAGTAATGGCTTACCAACACTGTCTTTATCTACTTTCTATCCCTGAAGAGCTGCAAGGTTTTATACACTGCAGCAATGTGCTTTGCCTGAATATTTTCACGTAACAGTCATATTTGGCCAATATTATTCATGTATGTGTAATCCAATTTTTCAAAGTAAATACGTGATATATTTAATAATTATAATCAAAATATATTATAAATGTACACGATATAATTTACTACAAATTAAAAATTTCATTTTAATTCCAATTAAAAATGGTCTTTGGTCAAATGTAATCTTTAAAACTTAATATTTTGCGTCTTTAAAATATCTAGGGCAGGTATTTTTACCAAAAGTTTAAGCTGGCACCAAGAAATAAAAAAATGCGATAATAAACTAGTCATTGCTTACATTAAAAAAATGAAATAATTCATAATTCAGGGTGGCGGCTGAACCGGGTAAGCAGGAAATGGCCGAAAAATTGCTGAGGCCAGAAAATAACAATGAATTAATTTTTTACCATGGTTTTTACAAGTTTTCAGAAGGAAAATCTATCCAATTACTTGAAATACCAAAAATTTCATATAACCAGAGATATAATGCAATTGCCAATAATTTTGATTTCAACTTTTTTGAAATTTTGAGTTGAATTATAAACTTCGTCAATTATGAAATCATTCGGTTTTCAATGTGAAATTCTGAAATCTGTTGCTATTAAAATTTTCCGTTTTAGATTTTCATTTTTCAGGGTACATTTTCAATTAAAATAATTTTAAAATGCAGTATAGAAGAATTACACAATAAATATAATAGCTGTTGAAATTGAAATTGTTTTAAACAAACGTCTTAAGTTGATCAACTGTAAATTTAAATTCATTTTTAATTTTTAAAATTGAACTGTTGTTCGTGTATTCGAAATTAAACAATAATTTATTGATTTTCAAGGGCAATTCTGAATCTGTTAAAATTAAACAAATTAAAGATTTTTACATTAAGAATTGAACTGTTTCTCTTAGAAAGCTTTATTAGTTAATCAAATTTAAACACTTAATAATCACATTTAATTAACATAGGGCCATTTTCAATTTTCGAAAAGTTAAACTCATGTTCCAGGATTTCATTGAAACGTGCCAAACTTTTTAGGGAATTAAGAGGAGCCTCTGCGAAATAAACCATACTAATAACTTTTATTTCAAACCCATCCTCACCCTACCCGCAACGCCGCAAATATGACCCAAAAATAAAAAAACCACATTTTTACAAATTATTATTACTTTTTAGCAATTTTCGTCGTCTTTTTTACACAAATTATCAATTGTTTAAACAAATGTAAATTATTTAGCAATTATTTGCCCTAAAAAATTGGATAAATACATTGCTTGGGGTTCGAAACTTTTCCAAAAACATAAAATAATTATTTAAACAATTATTCTTTGTTTATTTTCAAAATTTCTAAAAATCGAGCCACGATATCCACTTTTTGAAATTGGTATATTATTCTACTTTTTTTTAATTAATTAAATAATTTTGATACACTTCTTTTAATGTTTAAAAAATTTCTATTCGTTTAAACAATTTTTATTTGCTCAGGCTCTTTCTATAACTTTCTAGTATCTTTCTATAACTGAAAAAGTGAAATATAATAAAAGACATACAATTAATTACGATTTTAAAAGTATTATTGCATAATAGTTATTTAAGCAAATTAGATTTGTTTAAACAATTAAAAATTGATAAATGTTTTATTTCTATACACTATATAGTCAGAAACATGATTGTATGTGTTCTATTTTATTTCATTCTTTAAGCTATCGAAAAAAAATTTCTTAAGAAAATAAAAATTCTTGTAAAAAAATAGAGATTTAATAAACATTAAAAGAATTGTATCAAATATTACGTAAATATTCAATAAAGCGTGGCATAGGATACTACTTTAAAAAGAAAGTTGATATCTCCGGCTCAATTTTGAGAAATTTGGAAAATAGATCATTTATAATTATTTAAATAATCACATGATGTTTTTAGAAAAAATTACTACTCCAAACAATGACAAACAATTACATTTAAATCAGAAAATACGATTTTTTTAATTTTGTGGGAATAAATAATTGTTTAATTAATTTACATTTGCTTAAAAAATTGAAAATTATTTAAAAAGTCATGGTAAATATTCGAATGGTCCATTAGCAATTATTCGTATGAAAAGGACGACGGAATTTGCTAAAAAGTAACAATAATTCGTAAAAATGTAGTTTTTTTGGGTCATATTATGGGTGTTACGGGAGGATGGGGGTGAAATGGAAATGATAGTTATTAATATTGTTTTATTTCGTAGACACTCCTCTTAAATCTCTAAAAAAAAGGCATGCTTTGATGAAACCCTGGAACATGAGTTAAATTTTTCGAAAATTCAAAATTTTTCTGTGTTAATTAAATGGGAGTTTAAAGTACCCGGTGGAACGTGTTAATATTCGAATTTCGAAAAAAATAAGGATTTTCTACCTCCGGAAATGGAAACTTTTGGAGAGGTGTCTTGCCCTGTAGCCCGAAAAGCGTTTTTGGAACCACCCTATTGGCCATATCCTAATGATTAGTCATTTTCTTTAAATAATCCTGATTAAAAAATATTCATAAGCAAAACTTATATAACATTGCAAAATTTCTGTCAACATACTTCAGGCTATTTATTATAAGTTTTAATTGTCAGTATTTCTTAATATATGATCATTTTGAAGTGACCAATCATGATCCAAGGTAGCCAATCACTGTACTTATTACCCTATTATTTCTTTAATACCTTTGAATTCATAAAAATCTTTCTCTAACCACTGAGAAGTCCTTCATAAAATACGTTACCAATTGGGGGGGGGGGGCAGTCACGATAAAAATTACTGCTTTTAAAAGGGGGGAGGTTCATTGGAAATAACGTTACGGACTTAGATAACATTCAGTACCTTCTTCTGCTGATGATAAATTTCAAACTTCTTTCATTTTTTCTTTCATACCGTTAAGCGGGGTAAATTCGGACACTGTTAAATTGATAGTTTAAATTACTGCATGTGGTTGGTCTTAACCAGTGTTTAAAAGCAGTTAAGGTTTGAACTGGTTCAAGATTATTGGCACATATTTGAGTAAATTATTCTATCAATTTAGGGAATTTAGGGGTTTCTTAATCTACCCCACATGTCGGAAATTACCCCTTTTTACGGTACCCTTTCTCCATTTATTTCATTTTAATCGCTTAAATGTGAATTAAATTAATAGAATCCAAGAAGAAAAATCAACAACTTTTAGTTTAAAAGTTTACTATTACATCTTTGGTTCGGAATTCATCTCATTCAGTTAAAAATTGTAGTATTTGGTAGAAAATTTTATTATTTTTTCCAAAATGCACCTACTTTGTTGAAAAATCATATTTTTGTCAAAAATTCAGCTAATTGGTCAAAAGTTGAAGTACTTTGTTGAAAAAATTATTTTTTTCTTTCAAGATTTATCTCTTTGGTTGAAAATTTAACTATTTTGTTTAAAATTAGTTTGTTTTGATTAAAAGTTTATTTTTCAACTAAAACTATGAATTTTTTATTTTCGGTTGAAAAATAACTTTTTTATTAAATCGAATCGAACCACAGAACTTCCGATTACCGGTCAGGTGCTTTCCCATTAAGCTGTTAAGGTGATAGAAAAAAATAATTTTAAAAACAATACACGCCATATCCAGGGAGGTGTGCATTTTTGCTCAAAGATTTCTCTTTCGATAGCTGTAATAGCTTTAATGGAAAATCACTCATTTTTATAAACTTAATCTTTTGGGTTAAAAAAATCATCTTTTGGATGGAACTCTGATTTGGGAAGTTCCTTTTTTTAAAAATCATAATTTTAATTGGAAAATCGTCTGTTTGGTTACAAATGTAAATATTTTTCTGAAAGTCCCTTTTCATTGCAAATTAATTTATTTTTACTAACAATGAAAATAGTCCATTTTCGTTGGAATTTTATCATTTGTATAAAAAATTGATATCTTCATGTGAACAATTCTTGTATTTTGTTAAAAATTAGTATTTTAAGAATGAAAATAATTAATCTTTTTAGCTGAAAGTGCATCCGTTTTGGTTAAAAATACAACTCTTTGGTTTTAAATTAATCTTATTTGGCTGAGGATACAACAATTTGTAGAAAATTAAGCTATTTAATGGAAAATTAACTTTTTTTTCAAAATTCACATATTTGGTTTAAATTTAACTATTCAACTGTTCCATTTTGGATCTGCCATTTTTAAATTTGCAATTCTGACCTCAGAACAGTGATCAACGATCTCAAAAACCCCTATACAGCAAGTTTCATGTCAAATGTACAAAAAACTGCGAATTTGAACTAAAGTCGTCGCTTTTTTGAATTCGCCATTTTGAATTTTGAAATCATCTATCTTTTTTAGAGTAGTTTGTTCCGTGAAGACTGTTATAGATACAGTTGAAAAAAAAATATTTTTAAGTTTTAGTAAGACTGTTAATTTGACAATTTCAATCAAAGAAATAAAAAAAATTGACAAAATAGGCGTTATGCGCCTACAAAGACAAGTTCCGTGGCCTACAGATATTAATTTTAGGAACTATGCCAATTTTGAATCCAATATCAATTTTACGTTCTTTGTCTATTTTTTGCTCTACGGGTATTTGGGGCCCTATGTCAATTTTGGATTCTCTACCGGATTTGAGCCCCTTGTTTATTTTGGGAATCTGGCGATCTTGGATCCTATCTCAATTTCGAGCCCTTTGTCTATTTTTGAACTAGGAATGCTTTGGGACCTATGTCAATTTTGGGCTTAATACCGAACTTGAGTCCTATGTCTATTTTGGATCCTTTGCCGTTTTTGGCCCCTATCTCAACCTTAAGCCATTTGTCTATTTTAGGCCATATATCTACTTTGGGCCCTATATCAGTTTTGGGTCCTATGCCGAATGCGCGCCCCAAATCAGTGTTGTGCCCTGTGTTTATTTTTGGCCTTATATTAGTTTTGGGCTCTATATATTTGTGGCCTTATGTTAGGTTTGGGCTGTACATACATTTTGGCTCATCTATTTTTGGCCATATATCAGTTTTGAGCCCCATATCTATTTTGGAGCCTAAGACGATGTTGGACCCTATCTTGAGTTCACCCACTTGATCTATTTTGAATCTTATAACTATTTTAGGCCCTATGTCCATTTCGGGCCCTGTACCCAATTTGAGCCCAATTTCAATTTTCGGCCCTATGATGATTTTGGGCCATTTACAATTTTGGACCATCCGCATATTTTGGGATCTATGTCAGTTTTTGTCCTCGTGTCGAATTTGGACCCTATGTCAATGTTGTGCGCTGTACCGATTGTGGGCCTTATATTAGTTTTGGGCTTTGTATTAATTTTTGGTGCTATGTCAATTTTAACCCTATATCCACTTTGGAACATATATTATTTCTGGTCTCTATATTAATTTTGTGCCCTATGTCTATTTTGGTCCTCATACTAGTTTTGTACCTTGTAGTACTTTTGGCATATATATGTAAATTTCGGGGCGCGGATTAATTTGGACCCTATGTCTATTTTGGCCATTATATTAATTTTTTGCGCTATATAAGTTTTGGGCTTCATGTCTATTTTGGACG
The DNA here is from genome assembly GCF_010883055.1 of Belonocnema kinseyi. NCBI lineage: Eukaryota > Metazoa > Arthropoda > Insecta > Hymenoptera > Cynipidae > Belonocnema > Belonocnema kinseyi. The sequence goes on from NC_046664.1 coordinate 30,527,679, forward strand.
TCATATTAGCTTTGAGCTCTGTATCAATGTTGGTTCGCATGTCTATTTTGGACCGTATATTCGTTTTGGTCTCTAGGTCAATTTTGGGCCCTATGTCTATTTTGGACCTTGTATTTTAATTGGTTTCTATATCTGTTTTTGACCATATAGTAGTTTTGGGCTCTACAACAATTTTAGACTTTATGTCAATATTGAGCTCTATGTCTATTTTGGGCTCTATGTCTATTTTGGACCTTATACTAGTTTTGGGGTCTATGCAAATTTAGGGGCTCAATGTCAGTTTTGGGTCCTATGTAGATTTTGGACCTTATATTAATTCTGTAGCTTAATATCAATTTTCGGACCTAGGTCTATTTTGAACTATATATTAGTTTTTGTCTCTATGACAATTTTGGGCATTATTTCTATCTTGGACACTGTGTCTACTTTTAACCTTATATTAGTTTCGGGCTCTATTTCAATTTCGGGTTCTATGTCTATTTTGGACCTTATACTAGTTTTGGGCTCTATTTCAATTTTGGGCGCTTTGTCTATTTAGGACCTTATACTAGTTTTTGGCTCTATATCAATTTTGGATTCATGTCAGTGAGGGCCCTATGTCTATTTTGGACCTTATACTAGTTTTAGGCTCTATATCAATTTTGGGCCCTATGTCTACTTTGGACCTTATATTAGTTTTGTGCTCTAAATAATTTTTGTCCATATGTACATTTTGGGCCTTATATTGGACGGAAGTCGACATAAACTATAAGGGGTTCTTTCTGCTCGGGGCGACGGAACCTTATTCGTCGATTCATCAGTTGAAATCCTTAGCACTAATTTAATTGGTCGATTTTTACCTCGATTCTTACTAATTCAGATTTAGAGAGTAGCTAAATTCAGGGCACTGAAAAAAGGTTCTAATTGAGTATATGAGTATAATAATATAGGATGGCGGGAGAAAGGAAAAGGTGATGAGTGAACGACAATAAACGATCCAGGTGATGAGGACGGACGTTGGATTAAGAAGCGCGGGGACAAGTGAAAGTCACGTGGGAGGCAGCGTTCGACTAACATAAGAACAGTAGTAGACTGTGAAATGTATAACAATAGTTCCCATACTGTGCAACACTTGTATTGTGGCACTCGTTCAAATCTAGTCACTCCCACAGGACAATTATTACATCACGCAATTTCCTCGGAGTTTCGCATCCAGTTTTGATTTTTCGCCCGGATAGGAGATGTCTCGGGCGTTCTGATCAATCTTCTCGTCCCTTCTTAATATTCGCTAACATACGAGATTCCTATCTCGATCTTGTACACTTCAAATTCACTCTTTAATGGAAAAGATTCATAGCTAATTTGTACACTGCTTCGATGAAATCATCAAGTTAAACTCATTACTGTTTCAGGAAACAGGATGTAACTCTGCAGTTTTCAGGGCTTTCCATTGCATTTCAATTATTGCAGCACTTTATTTCGATGGGTCTCAAAAGGGAAAAATTTGTCATCCTGGTAAAGATACTGTTCATTCCTAAGATTCAAAGTCGAAATTTATTGCATTTTTAACAAAATAGATTAATTTTGAACCAAAAAGTTAATTTTTCAATAGAAGAGTTGAATTTCCAAACAAGTAAGATTTTTTAGTCACTTTGTTCACCTAAGTAGTTATAGTTTTAAGTAAAAAATATGAAATTTTTTGCAAGAAATTAATTTTTATACTAAACAGAACCCTTTTGAACAAAAGAGATGATTTTTCCCAAAATAGTTAAGTTCTGAACAAAATACATGGATTTCCGACCAAATATTTGAATTTTTATGCCAAAAATATAAATTTTTAACGAAAAAGGTAAGAAATTAATTTTTAACTAAAATTATGAATCTTTGAAGAAACACGAAATTTTATTAGAGTAATTTGTTTTTCAACTAAACAGTTCAATTTTCAATCAGAAAAGGAAATTTTTTAACAAAATAGCTGAATCCTCCAGAGAATTTTTTTCTCCTAAAATAGAGGAATTATTAAACCCAAAAACAAAACGTTTTAACAAAAAAGTTAAATTTTTAACAAAAATGTTCCTTATTATTTCAACGAAGTAGTTGAACTTCCTGCAAACTTTATAGTTATTATTTTAACCAAAAAGATTTCAATTTGCAATTAAACAAAGTTTACTTTAAACAAAAAATCCTCCAACAAATCACTCATGTTTTCTGCCAAAATAGTTGAATTTTTAACAATTAAAGACTAAAATTTTTTTACCAAAAGATATACATTTTAAAGCGGAAAATCAGACTTGCGAACCAAGAAAGAAATTTTTACTTAGTTGTTGAATTTTCAACCAAAAAGAATGAATTTTTAACAAAGAATTAAACTTTCTGCTAAAATAGTGCCATTTTTGAAAGAATACATGAATTTCTAAGAAAAATAAATGAATTTTCAACAAAAAATATTATTTAATAATATTTCAAACATAAAATGTCTGGATTGTGAATCAAACACAGTTTAATTCAACCAAAAAAAACACACAATTTTTCAACTAAATAGCTGAATCCTTAATTAAAGAAGGATAATTTTCTAACAAACTATTTGGACCTTCAGCAATACAAAATGAGATTTATCAATAAAAACATCTGTATTTTGAAAGGAAAAAGTCGAATTTTGAACAACAAAAAAAAAGACTAAATTTTGACGAATTTGTTGGATTTTAAAGCCAAAAAGAAATTTTTTTAATAAAACAGTTTTTTTTTTTAACCAAAAATATCAATTTAGAAGAAAATGCTTTAGTTTTGAACAAATTAGTTTAATTTTGAACCGAAATAGGACACCTCTTAATGAAAAATGTAACAGTTGATAGATATTATTTCCACCAATAAAGATTTTAATTTGAAATTAATAAGAGTTGAATTCAACTAAAAGAGATGAATTTTCAAAAAATAGCTGAATTCTCACCCAAAAGTTACTTTACAAGTTAATCCTTAAAAATGTTACAAGATTATCCCAAAAGTGACTAATACGTAACTTTTTAATAACTTAGTTACTTGTAACAAGTTGCAAATTATCGAAAACCGAATTTTTGACGAAAACGATAAATTTTCTACCAAAGAGATAAAGTTTTAATCAAGAAAGATAAATCTTGAACCAAATAGCAGAAGTTTAAGCTGCAGCAACAATTTTTGACCAAAAAATGGAATTTTTAAAATGATCAGTTTAAAAAATCAATTTCAAAATCAAACTAAATTTTAGATCAAGAAACTAGAGGTAGGTGATTATATTGATTCGGATTACTTTCCCTTAATAGTGTCATTAGAGGGACAAAAAAGTGATAACAATATGAATAATAGGGAAGCAAAGGTAAAAAGTGTAGGAAAAGGGATTGGTCAAGGCCAGGAAAAGAACAGTTTAGAGAAAAGGTCAGAAATAATGAAATGGGAAAGGGAAATGTGGACGAGGAGATGGAATTAATGACAGGAAAAATAAAAAGAGGATTAGAGTGCACTAACAAAAATAAAGTTAGTAAAGGGGGGAATGGAAGTGGATGGGATAAGGACTGTAAAACGAAAAAATGAGGTCAGAAAGGAATTAAGGATGTGGAGAAAAGCAAAATGTAATGGGGAAGAATATAGGATAAAAAGGGAGAGTATACTGAGTTGTGTTATCAAAAGACAGAGGAAGAGAACAAAAGAATTCAGGAAGAGGCTGAGAAGACTAGCACGGAAGAAGAAGTATGGAAGATATTAAATAGAGAATGAAAAAGAAGAAAAAGTGTAAACCAAGATAATGAAATGGTGGAATGGAAAAAATATTTTTTGGATTTGCTAGGAGTAGAGAAAAAGGTCAGGATGGGAGGAAAATATGGTAGAAAAAGAGATGAGGAAAAGGAAATAACAAGGGAAGAAATAGTCAAGGTATTAGGAATAATAAAAGATGGAAAGACACCTGGTATAGATGAGATTCCAAATAAAGTATGGAAATATGGAAGGAAGGAACTAGAAGAATGGGCATAGATAATGTGTAATCCAGTTTGGAAAGGAGAGGTGTGGCCAGAGTTACGGAAAGAAGGAGTAGTTATAGCAATAGTGAAGAAAGGCAAAGGAGAGGAGGTTAAAGATTGTAGGGGTGTGAAGCTGATGCCAACACTGTATAAAGTAGATATAACTGTTTTGTCGGAGAGATTGAAGATATAAGTTGAAGAAATAAAGATCGAGTCTTCGAATCAGACAGGGTTTAGAAAAAGAATGGGAGTAATGGACAACATATATGTTCTGAATTATCTCATAAATAAGAGGATTAAAAGGAGAAAAGGGGCAATGATAGCAATGTTCGTGGACTTAAAGGGGGCATTTGACTCATTAGACCGAGGCGAAATAGAAAAGGTTATGGTGAAAAAGGTGATAAGAGAGGGATTAATAAAGAGAGATTTAATATATTAATAGCAGACTTAGAAGAAGAAATGAGGAGAAAAGGTTGGGGAGGAGTTAGGACAGGGAAGAAAAAGATATATACACTGGCATACGCGACATAGTGTTGATGGCAGAGGATGAAGAAAGGATGGCGGGCTTAATTACAGGATTTGATAAATACTTGGATGGAAAAAAGCTGAATTTACATATAGAAAACACAAAGATAATGAGGGTTAGAAAAGGAGGGATAAGGAAGAAAAAATGGGTGGGTAGATGGAATAGAATAAAGTTGGAAGAAGTAAAAGAGTTTCAATATTTGGAATATATCTTCCAGACGAATGGAGATCATAGAGCTCATATGAGAAAGAGGATAAAATAAGCAGCAGGGGTAATGAAACATATATGGGGAATAGGTAATGAAGGTTAACAAAAAATTGGAGAAGGAGAATGTGGTTATTTGATACGCTGGTATGGCCGTTATTCGGTTATGGAGTAGAGGATATGGGGATGGAAAGAAAGGAAAGATATTGAGAATTCACAAGAAAGGTATATAAGGTGGACACTACGGGCAGACTGGAGGACGCCAGGATAAATGGTAAGAGAAGATGCGCAAAGGAATAAGTTAAGTTTTAGAGCAGGCAAGAGTGCATGCAAATTTGAGACGAAGGTGAGGTAGGGAAAAGGAGGGCAGTTGGTGAGAAAGTGTTAGATGGAGTTAGAAGAGAGGAGAAGGAGGACGATCGAATTAATGAGATAAAAAGAAGAAAAGAGGGAGTTCTGTAATACTAGAGATATAGAAGACGGGACTGGAGTTAACTATGATGAATTGGAAAAAAGTAGAGGGAAAAACAATTAATAGAAGGATAGGGGATGATTGAAGAATCAAAATACAATAAATGGTATAAGATGATAAAAAAAGAAAGGAGTACCAAAGTATTTAGAAAAGGAATGTGGAGAGAGAAGGTGAATCAGAATAGTAAGATTTATATTGGGAAACGAGGTGAGGAAGAGAATTTATTGGGAAAAAGAATAGAACAGAAAGTGTAGAATATATGAATGGGAGTCATGTAAACCCTTAGGGGCATATTATGAATAAAGAAGATTATTTTATACCAAATTGTTGAATTTTCAAGTCAAACCGATAATTCTTATACAAAACAGATCAATTTTCCACTAGAACGATGAATCAATTGCAGCAAACCAAGCTGTTGGTTTTTCGACCAAACGTACGAATATTCAACAAAATATTTGAATTCTGGGTGAAAAGAAATTAATTTTCAACAAAAATTATGGCTTTTCAACCAAGAATTATACATATTCAATCAAGAAAGATAACTTTTCTACCATAAGAGGTGAATTTCCAATCCAAAATGACTCAATTTTAACAAACTATTTGAATTTTCATTCAAAAGAAGTTGGCTTTATCAATATGGTTAAATTTTCAAGCCAAAAAGGCGTTTTCTTTAGAAGACAATTGAATTTTTTAATCCGAAAAGTTGATTTATCAACAAAAAAGTTCATTTTCAGTCCAGATAGACGACTTTTCTACCACAAATGATTAATTTCCTAGCAAAAGACAAATTTCTAACAAAACAGTCGAATCATCATATAAATAGATAAATGTTACAGCCGGAAAGATAAATTTTAACCAAATAATTAAATTTTCAACAAGAAAATATGTATCAACCAAAAATGGAATAGTAAAAACTTTCAGTTATAAAATTAATTTTGAAAAAATAATTTTCAACCTGTTGTATCAAACCAAAGATGGCGACTTTTTAACCAAATAGTACAACCAAAAATATGAATTTACGAAAGAAAAATTGATTTTTTAAGCAGATATCTTCTATGAATAGAATACTTTTGTCATTTTTAAAACATGGGTTCAAAAACGTAGAACCATAATTGTTGCCCTTATTATTAAAGAATGATTTACAATTTAAATTTTCTTATTTAGTAATAAGTTTTTTACCTCAATGGATCAGGATTATATTATTATAAAACTTTGCGGAATTATTATAAATAAAAATATCAGTCCGAAAACAATAATTCAAGGACATTGGCGGATTTCTTGCTAAACTACCTTCAAGCGTTTTCGCCAAAATTGCGATAAATAAATTCTTTAAACAAATGCAATATTATTAACAATTTTCCTGGTTTATTATGTTTCAAGGAGAAAATGTGAACAAAGCATATACCAAAAGAAGGTAACATCATTGCCCAGTTCCCAAGAACTCTCCCTAGTCAATAATTAAAAAACTAAGTATTGTTTTTATTCCCTCGATGCAGACTCTTTACCACGATAGGATCTAGCCATACATTTTTGGAATTGTGCACTTTCTATAAATAAAATTAAAACTCCTATCGACAAACTAAGGTCAGCCTTACGTTCAACTCGGCAATATTTTCAGGTATTTTTCGACTTAGGAGAAAAATAAAATTTTCTTAACAATTAAATTGTTTATAATTTCATGCGATTTATTTAACAGTTATGGAAAACAATTTTAAGTTAACTGTTTAAATACAGCCTACTTTTAAGTATATATAATGAAAATTAAGTTTTAGTATAACGTATCAATCATTATTTCTGTATTAAAACAATATTTAAACTTTTGTGTACTGTTAAAAATTTATTTTCATTTTGAATAATTCAGAATTCGTTATATTTGAGTGATTATCGCTGATTTTTTCTGAGATTTTAAAATAAATTCCAAAATATCATAAACAAAAAATTAAAAAGACATTTGTTTGTCGAAAAAAAATTTTTCTTTTTTTAAATGACAATAGGAGAATTTTATGGTGATTGTCCAAATTTGTTCGTTATATTCTTGGTTTTATTTTCAGGAATTCTATACATTACCATGATTATTTCCCTCCTTTTTTCTTTTAGTCCAGAGATTTTTTTAGAATTTTTTTTAGAGTGGTCTCTTTTTTTAAATTACAATGGGAATATTTTATGGTGGTTCTCCAAATTTAATCGTTGGATTCTTGGTTGTATTTTTAGGAATTCTATACTTGTATTTGAGAGTTGGACGTTAAATCGAATTTGGAATTTGATTTTGATCTAATTAAATTTTTTTAATGCACAAATGCTCAATAAATCTGTATCTAAATCCTACTGTTGGTATACCTTTTGTTTATATTTTTAGGCTTTGAACGTTAAAACCCTGAAAATAATTGCAACCTTACTGTATTTGTTTAAATAATTTAATTTTACAAAATTTGAAAAAAAAATTACAATTCTTTTTTGCCTGATGGTTTTATTTGTATTAAAAACACAATGTTTTATTACAATGTATTTACTTAAAAAGTTGTTTGTTCATAATTAAACAAATATTTCAAAGGATTTAGAACATTTAAAAGATTTTCGGTGATTTTTACTAATTTAAATCAGTTACTGCATTGTAGTTATAGATTAGTTACTATTTACTAATGAATCAGTAAAAACTTCTTAATTATTCAGTCAAATGGCTAATTCTAGGCTAGATGTTACTAACTGATTAAAATTAATAAAAATTTTAATTAATTAGAATTTATAGAGAAGGATTTCTGAATATTCTAAAGCGTTTCGAGAAGTTTTATAAGCTTTTAAAAGATTTTAATGAACTCAAATATATTGTATATATTGTAATAATAATAATAATAATAAATGAACAGTTGAAAAAGAATTAAACGAGGTCATTGAAATTTAAAGATTCAAACTCTTAGAAAGAAAATTGAGTTTATTTAAAGTTATAAAAACTTAATTGCAAAGTAAAATAGTCAAAGTTGAATACTTTTTAATTATAAACTTTTTGAGTTAGAGCTTAAAACTTTTCAAATTAAAATCCTCAATCATTTTCGCATATGAAAAATACCAGTTTTTACATTTTTAACTTTTATACATTGTACAGTTAAAAAATCTCAAAAAACATAAATCCGTATCATTTTGAATGCTATAAATTGCAGAATAAATCAAAAGATTTATAAATTTTCATATTTATATCATTTCAATCTTTCATAAGCTAGAAACGTAATTTTATAAATCAAGATTTGTTTTTAAATTCGAATTTTTCCTACCATTTTTTTAATCCTGCAAGATTACAAAAATTGCCTTAAAATCTTCCAGAATCTCTTTTGAAAATTTTGAAAATCTTTTTATAAATTCTATAAAAATGGATTTGAAAAAATCATTTTTTTGTTTTTCTAGGAATTTTGATTTTAAAGAAGTATTTATTCTTTTACAGCCTTTCAAAATGCATAAAAACTTCTACATTTTTTTGTTTGAGATTGTCTCAAATCTACCTTTTGCTTTAAATGTTTTGAAATCTTCTCAAACTCCCTAAATACACTTTGAAGTTCCTCGAATTTTTTCAGATTAATAATGGCTTAATTGTTATTTATTAAACTTTTTTATCCTTTTTGATTATCCTCTGAGCATTAATTTAAAGAAAAACTGATTTAAAATTTTGTCAGCAATCTTAAGAAAAAAAATTTATTTTCCTACAACCATTAAATAACGTTTAAAAGCTTAAAAATTTTATTTCAAAACCTTTAAAATTTTGTGTTTTTTTTTAAGTTTTTCATTTCTAATCATTGATATAATTGATTTAAATATATGGCTTTTATTATTAATGCAACTGTGGTGATTGTGTTGATATCTTGAAAAATAAACATACACGCGCATTTAATTTAATTATTAATTTATATAAAATTATTTTTTTTTAATAAATAATATATCGGATTTAAAATTACCTTTATAGATGCGTGGACTTCTAGTAAAAATGTTAATGTAAAAAAAATTTTACATAACTCCAATTGCTGCTGGATCTGTAAGTTTAAAAAAAAGTAAAAGTGCCTGCTAAAGTGTGATATTTTTTCAAATGTGTAGTTTTTTAAGGAAACTTATATATTAATATCAAACGAAAATTGACAGTAAAATACAAGTCGAATCTTTGATGCTGATTCTAAAAGTATACGAGGGTAGTTCAATAAGTCCTTAGAATGACCAACAGATGGCGCGCGAATCGCTCCAAATCATCTGTTTTCAGTCAGCACCACTCCCGACCAGTGATCCCAGATCTGAAACGAGATGCGGTCCAATACTATGACAGGGCTATGTCCGTGTGAATATAGTAGGAGACGCTGTAAATGACGAGTTGCGCG
>NC_046664.1:30537300-30566236 GCF_010883055.1 Belonocnema kinseyi
TTTCTTATTTCCAAACTTGAAAAAATGGCTCGGTGGACAGAGATTTCCAGACAACGAAGACGTCATTGCCTCTGTAAGTGCTTATTTTTAGGAACTTCCGAACACGCACTTTTCTGAAGGATTAAAAAAACTTTAAAAGCGATTGACCAAGTGTATAGAGCTCCAAGGAGATTATGTTGAAAAATTAAAAAAAATTTACCCAAAAAAAATTGTTTTTATACTTCATTCTAAGGACTTATTGAACTACCCTCGTATCTTGTTTCAAACATTTCTTTTTTTTTAATTTGTACATTGTCCACAGTAATTTACGTAAAATTAAGTGTTTTTATGACGAAAAACGCTCAAATTAAAAAATGTAAATTGCTCTAATTTTCTATAATACTTTGCAGATTTTTACACCAAAATTTTAAAAAATATTAACAAAAAGTCATACAAATTTTTAAATTGTAGAAACTTAAACTTTATTGTTAATTTTTTTCTTTTCTACAATAAAATACAGGAAAAAATAAAATTTTATATTCAATTATATATATATTTTTTTTAGTTAAATTCTGTAGGTAAGTTTTTTAAAATTATATATTTCAGCAAAAAATTACAGATGTGAAAATTTTGTTCTTCCTTTTAAAAATACTTTCCAAGAGGGCTCAAGCGCCTTTTTTTCTTTTTGTATTTGAAAATCATAAAATGTTCCAAAAATGGTCCCAAAAACGTCAAACTGAGAAAATTAAGTTCAATGCTGAACCGTATTATACTCTCTTAAAATGTTGTTCAATTTCGAAATAATGTTAGTAATTATAACAAAACAAAAAGGGATATGAAGAAATATAATTATTCTATCTTTTAATTAGCATCACTACATTAATTAATTATTGCAACAGCCTCGAGAAAAAAAAATATATTCGTATCAGTAAAAAATTATTTTTCTCGTCACATGTACATTATTTACCATTTCTATGATTCAGGGATATAGAATTATTTTTATAATTTCAGGGAACCATATTTAGTAAAGACCCTGAAGAGTTTCGTATGCAATACAAGGATTATATTCTCAAGAGAGAATTTGATAAATCCTAATAAATTTATAAAAAAATTCTCACGATTAAAGTAAGTATTATGAAATTTTTCAAGATACCCTATACTTACACTCATCCATTGAGACACGGGAAGGAACTGGAAATACGTAGCTAGCTAATGAAAGTCAATAATAAAAGAAGAATTTCGTAAATTCTGTTTTAATAGCTAGTGAACTTCTGAGAAAATGCCTATTAATAGCAAATTTAATACAATGGGTTATATAACCACATACGGCAAAAATATAAAGGAATTAAATAAATAAGACAAAGAACGAATCTTCAACGTTTTATGTGTTTGCGTAGATTTCTTAAATAGTCTAAAGAGAAATTAGAGCAGCTAATTTCGAATGCATGATTTTTGTATCTATAACTACCATCTTGAATTTAAAAGCCCATTCACATGTCGTATTACTGCAACATTATAAAAAATGTTGTCAATTGTGAGACAGGAATCACACTTCCGGAAGACATTAAGAAATGTGCAATATACGTGGGAAGTTTTCATCTCAGATTTCGGGATTTCAAAGAGTATGTGGAAGTTTGAATAAACGAGAGTAATTTCACTTCTTATTGTTGAGTAACATAAAATAAAGAATTATTATTATAAGAGTTTAGTACGTTTTTATTTTCATGTTTTGACAAAAACACTATCATACTTGAAGTTTTTCAAGTTAAGGTTAATTTTTGAAGTCAAATGATTTTTGTTTTAAATAAACAATTTACAGTGAAGTACCCTGAAATGCACTATTATTGAAAATATTGTAAATATTTTGGAAAATATATTAATTTTCTGTCAACAATAGCAATTTTTGACAAAGAAAACTAACAGGACATAACAAAATATTGTTTAAGATTATAAATCGTGCTTTTAACGTAATTTTTTATTTTAATCGTCTCTTTCTGGTGAAAATACTAACATAACCTGAGATTGTTTCCAAATGATAAATCTTCTCTAAAATCTTTACCGATTTCTCATTAAAAAACCCGGAGCATGACCTGAAATTGTATAATAATTAATCTTCTTTGAAATCCAACGATTTTTTATTGAAAATATTGATTTCGGATATAAAACACTGACAAAACCAAAAATAGTGACTTTAATGAGTATAAATGATAAGATGAAGAATAATAATAATCTGAGAAATCTAATGTTTTTTTTTTAAATTGCAAATATCAAATTATAAATCTTCTTTAAAACTGAATAATTTTTGTTTTAAACAACAGATTTCCGTTGAATAGCGTTAGCATAACATTAAATTATCTAAGAATTAGGAATATTTTTTTTTAATCTAATGACTTTTTATTTTAAAAAGTCTATATCTGGTGTGAAAAGCTAACACAATCCGAAATTGTTCAAGCTTTTTAATTCTACTATTTAAAACAAAAATCATTGGATTGAAGTCTAATTATTTTTGGTAAAAAAAATACCAATTTCTGATTAAACATACTGACCGATGAAAATTACTAACATTACTTAATGTAAAATCAAATTGTCAAGAATTGTAAATCTTTTTCCAAATCTAATCATTTTTTTCTTTAAAATAAGCAACTTTATATGAAAAAAGTTATTATAAACTAAAACTCTTCAGAAACTGAAAATCATTTTTGGACTCTATACTGAAAAATACTATGGAAAACATAAAAACATACTGCACAATTATTAAAGGATTCTACATCTTGTTCAAATGATAATAATTTTCTTTTGAAAATACTATTTTTCGGTAAAAAACGCTTCCAAATCTGAAACATTAATTTTAAATCAAAAAGATGGAAAATAATAATTGGCGAGCGAACAGTGAGATTTACCTAAAAAAATGAATTAAAAAAAAGATCATATTCAACAATTAAAGATGAATTTTTAACCACATAGTAGAAGTTAAGAACCATTAAATTTAAAACAAATAGTTGCTCTTAAAACAAAATAGTGAAATTTTTCAACAACAGAGACGACTTCTTAACAAAATTGTGAAATTTTTAACCACACATTTGAATTTTCAATCAAAATAACGAATTTCTTACATGACTCTTGAATTTTGAACAAAAAAGTTCTTTTTTTATAGAATAAAAATGAATTTTCAAACAAATGACTTTTCAAACAAAAATAATTAAATTTTGAACCACATGATCGAATTCTCAAATGAAAGAGATTAAGCTTTAGTCAAAAACGACTGCATTTCCAAACAAATAGTTTAATTTTAAAGTAAAAAGGATGAATTTTTTACAGAATTTAAAATTAATATGGCCTTAATATAGAATTATCAATAAAGCAGTTTCATTTTTGAATTTCGAAATTTTGTTTCTAATTTTTGGGAGCTTGAACAGCGGAATTTTTAACAAATTAATTGTTGAATTTTTTTTATAGATAAATTTTTAGAAGGTTTTCTACTATTTTTCTTGTGAAAAGGATTATTTCTATATCTAATTTTTCAGAATTTCAAATTATAGATAAAAGACAACTTCAAATAATAAAAGACCAATCAAGTTTTTAAAAACAATACTTGCAAAATAATTCTGAATAAAAGATAAAAATTTTGAATAAATTCTTATATTTTCTGTTTATTTTTTTTAAGTTGGCAAGAAAAAAAGTTATAGAAAAAAAGAAAAGAACAAGTGAAAAATTAATTTTTTTTTTTAATTAAACAAAGTTAAATTCATAACAAAAAAAAATCAACACAATAGTTAGATTCTCATCCTAGAAGATGAATTTTCAACTAAAATGAAATCTTCAACCAAACCAATAAATTTATAATAAAATAGTTCAAATTTTAACCAAGGCATTTTCAACAAAATTGTTAAATTTTCAACCATAAAATATTTTTCAGACCAAAATAAAAAAATGATAAGTTGAAGTAAAAAATCTCTTTCAATACAAAAAAGTTTATAAAAACTATTTTATTTTTATTTTTTTGTTTATTTGCTTTAAAATTATATAAATATATTTTTTTAGATTACAGCTAAAATTTCACAAAACTTTACGAAAAATTTAAGTACCTTCCAAGACATTTAAGATTTTATCACAATCGAAGAAAATTTATGAATATTTGATAACATTTTCGAAAATCATTCAAAGTCTTAAAAAATTGTTAATCTCTCAAAAAATTTTAAGATTCTGAAATATCCTTTAAGCTGACTCGAATTATTCGAAAATCCATTTTTAAATCTTCCAGTTTCATTTTTGATAATTTTTTATAAAATTATTTTTTATAAAATTATTTTTTATAAAATTATTTTTTATAAAATTATTTAATCTTACAACAGTGAAAAATTTTGCCTTTAAATTTTCTACATTCTTTTCTGAAGTTTTAGTAAATTGTTTAAAACATTCAAAAATATTTGTATACATCTTCTTTAAATTTGTTTTTTTAATAATTAAAAGTTTCCCTGCGATCGTGAAAAAATTTTTATTATCCTAAAATAAAGAAAATGTTTAAAACCGAATTACTTCCCATTATTAAAAAGTAATGTTTAAAATTATGTCTTTCATCAATGATGATTAAAAATATTCAGGAATAATTATTATCAAATAGAATTACTTATTGGAAAAATTTGAATCCCTCGATTGATGCTGCAGAAAATACTTAACCTTGATTAATAAATTAATCAATTCAAAATTTTATCTTCCAAAAATAAATGTTTAGAATTAAAATATTACGTCTGCAACCCGAGCTAATCCATCACAACAATACGATTTTGAGATCGCTGAATCTGAATCCGAGGTCAGTTTGACCCCATCAGGTCAGGATCAAGGTCAATTGAAGTTCAAAATGGAAAAAATCATTGGATCGGAGAAAACCACTACTTTCAGACTTTTTTAGGTCGCTGAATCCGATTTCTGGGTCTGATTGGCCCTATAGGGTCAGGATCAAGGTCAAGTGACAGTCAAAATAAGAAAACACCATTGTATCGACGTGAAACACTACCTTAAGACGTTTTTATGGTCGCTTCATCCAAATTCTGGGTCATTTTACCCCATCAGGTCGGGATGAAGGTCATCCCAAGACCAAAATTTTAAAAAAAACATCGCAGAAGAGTAAAACCTCTACTCTTAGACGTTTTTGGGATCGCTGTATCGGAATCAGGTGTTAGTTGGACCCCGTAAGTTCGATTACATGGTTTTCGCAATTTTTACCTTGGGTTGACCTTCATCCCGACCTTATGGGGTAAAAATGACCCCGGTTTCGGATTCAAAACCCCTAAAACTTTTTATAGTAGAGGTTTTCTTCAGTTCAATGTTTTTTATCATTTTGACCTTCACTTGACCTTGATCCTGACCTGATGAAGTCAAAATGACCCCAGATTCGGATTCAATTACCCCAAAAACGTCAGAGAGTAGAGGCTCTCTTCGATTCAATGATTTTCATTATCTTGGCCTTCACTTGACCTTAATCCTGACTTAATAGGATCAAACTGACCCCGGATTCGGTTTGAGAGACCCCAAAAACGTCTGAAAGTAGAGGTTTCCTCCGATAAAATGGTTTCCTCCGATGGAACGGTTTTCTCCAATGAAATGGTTTTCTTGAATTTAACATTTAATTGACATTTATCCTGACCTGATGGGGTCAAACTGACCCCGGCTTCGGACTCAGGGACCCCAAAAAGGTATAGGTATAATGGTTTAGCCCGGCTTGCATAAATTTTTATTTTGTGAGGCTGTGCTCTTGTAAGGTCATCACACATTTTTAATTTTGTGCAAACATTACTAAGGACATTTAATAAGACTGGGCTAAACTAAATTTGAAATAGGTTGATTATTTAAACTAGATTCCTACTCTGTATCCCTTTTAAATAATTTTTAGAAAATTTTGACAGAATAAAAATTACGACTGATGAGGGCTACCATTGGGCGCCGAAACGTTTCGTTCCATAAAAAATAATTTAATTATTTATTCGGACTCTGAAGTCAAAATTAACATACAATATTATAACCGATTATTTAATTTCACATTTCAATTCTTTGGGATTCCAAGTTTATAAAAAGCTTAACTAAAAGGCAAACTACATTTTTCTTGACGATCCTATTCCCTTACTTTATTTTATCAATTGAAAAAAGAATTTCATCTTCATATTTTTATGATTGTATGAAGATTTCTATAAAGTTAAAAATTGCTTAAGCTGGCGACAAATGGGCGTTTTTCTTCATTTCCTCATACCTCAGACCCTACTTTTGGTAATGGGCCTCATTCTTCCTCTAATTCTTAATAATAGAACAAGAAGGATCTTCAAGGTTAATGAGCGCCGACAAGACAGTAAGATCGTAGTAGGGTGGTGGTCGCTATTGTGTCACTCCATATATAACGGCTCTCGCGGCACCCCGCAAGCTATTGTAAACATTCACTGCATGTGCGGTAACATGCTTTCCAGCCACAAGGTACCTACGTTACTTTACGCGAGTTTATGTTCCGCGTGCAACTCACGAACGTCACACTGAAAGTTGAACTTTTCAATAAATAGAAAAAAAATTCAAATTAAATTCAGTTTCTCAGTGATATGCTTGTTCAAAATTTATTTTGCAAAAAAGGTGAACTATTGTGATTAAAGGAAAACCACTTCGAGGATTGTGCGAGAAAAAAAACTTTCAAGAATATTTCAGAAAAGTGTCAAGGAAGAAACATTTTTGTGTGAAAAAATGATTGTACGATTATTTACAAAATTACGTTTATATTTTATGATTATTATGATTAGTGTATAGGATGGACAAGATCAGTTTTTCGTATATTCACTTTTCATTTTTAAAGTCTCTAGTTTTTATGTAATGAATGCTTAAAGAAGTTTTAATGTTAGAGAACGTTCATTATTGTGAAATAATTTAATTTTTGAAACAGTTTTTTTTAATGATTTAGGACATTTTATTTTTTTAATTTATTGTAAATCAGATTTATATAGATATACTTTCTTCAGTGATTTATTCTAAATTACAAAATATTTGGTTTTTATCATTGAAGAATAATTGTCATCACTTTGAACTGAGATTATTTTTGAAATGATAGCCTTAACCATAAAAAGTGATGAAAATTGTATAAGCATAAAGTAAAATGATGAATACACTTAGCTTTCCTGTTTTAAAACCTGTGGCTTTTTGTCCTGGTTTTAGAATCTAGTATGTGCATGATTTTAAAAATTAAGTTTATTACTACATTTTATTAATAGTATGCATGGTGGAACACATTTTGAGCATTCACTTTTATTATAATGAAGTTATTTTTTTTTATTTACAAGTTTTGACATTCGAGAACTTTGATTGTTCTGTAATAATTTGGCTTTAAAAATTTTTTTTAATTCCTGAAATGATTTAAGACATTTTTGATTCCTTAAATTTGATATTTTCTATTAATTTCTGATAAATTAGATTTATAAAAATATACTTTCTCTAATGCTTCATTCTAAATAAAAAATTATTTCTTTTTATTATTGAAGAATTATTGTCAGCGCTTTGAACCGAGATTATTTAAAAATAATACCCTTAGTCATAAAAATAATAAAGATTAACAAGAAGTTAACAATTATACCAGTGAGTCCCACAATTTCAAGATGAATTGTACAAGCGGAGAGTGAAATAATGAATGCAAATTATTCTCCTGTTTTAAAACCTGTGGTTTTTTGTCCTAGTTTTAGAATTTAATGTCTCAATGTTTGCTAGTTCTCATACTTTTATGAGAAATTTCGTCTTCAAAATACAAATTATATACTCTCTTTTTTTAGTAAAAAATAAGTCATACCTATTTTTATTTTATTTAAAAACCAATTTAAAAATTCATTTCTAAGATTTATATTTTTGTTCATAATTAGAAAAAAAAATTAATGTAAGATTATTGCATTCTTGAAACACTATAAATAGCATATAAAAATATAACTAACGTCACTTAGAATTAATTATCAAATTAGATTTTGAATGTGAAATCACTAATAAAATAATTTATTAGTATTTTGAAAGAAGGACTCCTAGAATAGATGGAATAAATCTGTTGTTGGTAAAATGAAGGTTTATTGAACATTTCTATATTTTATATTATTATTACATTCTTAAAATAAATCCTTGTTTCAATATAAATTAGTACATATTTAGTGAAATATTTCTTATAAAAAACAATCGAAAGTTATCAAATTGATTTGGAAAAATTTTCTAATTGAAAAACTTAAAAATTTTAAAAAAGTTTAGAAATTCTTTTTTCGGCATGATCTTTTTTTAAAAATACAAAATTTTCCGGTGGAAGTCAGCTATTTTTCATTCCATCGTGCTTGTCATAATTTGCTAAAATCGGTTTGAGGAATATGACGACTGCAAAATTTTTATATTATTTGGCACTACAAAATTTTTATTTTGGTAACTTAGTTAATTAAATTATCAATTAAAAAAAAATACGGCAGTTTTAGAGAGAGAGAAGAGATAAGTGATTCGCGTGCACAATTTCTGGTTCACGTTGATGTAATTAAGGAAATTTAGTTATGATAGTTATGATAGTTAGTGATAAATTATATTATTTTATATTCGGCGTGTTTGTTACTTGGAAATTACCGCAGCTTTTGGGTACGAATAATGGGAGCTGGAAAAGGTCTATTTGCATTTTTTTTCAATTTCTATCAAATTAATTCAAAATACTTTTTGATATTTTAATTAAAAATTTTTATCAACTCGACACAATTAGGGATGTTCGCTACTCCCATTCCATTTCAAAATTTAGCATTAGACAAATTATTGATAAAATCTGCAAAAACAGACCTAATGCTAATTACTGCATCATACAGTTTTATTTTTTTCCACTTAAATTTTAGGTAAAAGATGCATTCTTATATAATCCTATTGTTAACGGGCTCATTTTATTCTTCAAAAGATTCTATACGATTTTATTTAGTTGAATTTTATTAGAATCCAAACAATGTAGTTAACCATTTTTTTTACAAAGATGTTAACAAAATAATTTCTAAACCATTTTTTAATAGATTCCAACCAAACAAGATTGTGAAGAATCTTTTGAAAAATAAAATCAGCTCTTCTAAATTAATACTCGATAAGAATGGGAGCTTTCGCCTAAAATTTAAGCTAGAACACGAAAATCTATATAAAATTTGTTAAGTAAACAATTTCGACCTGAAACATTTTTCTCTGAAGAACGCTTATATTTCTTTTGCAAAATTCACAGCGAATTTCGTAAAAATTTTACCAACCTTAAGGAATTATCCTATCATAATTCACATTAAAAATCGAATGAAAAAAAAATTATTTTTTTCCGAAGATGACACCAGTGTTGATGGCCATCTTCTGCTTGGTGACAGCGGGCTGTGCTAACATCACTGATCAGCAGACATCAGAAAGTCAGCATAATCAGCAGGTGGCAATTCTCAAACAGATCAGAAAAGTCAACGATGATGGTTCCTATACTTTTGGTTATGAAGCTGGTGATGGATCCTTCAAGGTAAATAGAAGAACAAATAAATGAGTCAGAAACCGAAGTTAGAGAATAAATGTATACACTGAATCGCTTTAGAATCTTAACCTCAGAACGACTGCCCACTTGAAGAATCTAGTGAAACACATTTGGATTAGTCTACTACTTTTTTGCCTACTACATTACCTAAAGTTACCATGCAAATAGGTGGCTAATGTAAATACCTCTTGAAAATTTTTTCAAATGGGCATCAGAAAGAGAATATTTTGTCTGAAAGTTAGAATGCGTGCTTGCTAGGTCGAGAGCCGTGACGTTTTAGGCAACGTCAAGGGTACTTTCGGTTTCGTCGACGCGGATGGTGAAATAAAGAGGGTCACTTATACCGCCTCAAATGGAACAGGCTTTAAAGCGACTACCGTCTCACCATTGCAGGAACACGTGACATCTATCCAGAGCAGAGTGAATCGAACCACATCTACTAGAAAGCCTATTGTCGCCTACGCAACTTCGTCAGAGACGTCCACATCTTCAGTTGTTCAGTCTATTCCAAGAACGAGAAAACAGTCAACAACGCCTGAAACACCTTCATCAACAACAGGTGGAAGCACTAGCACCTCAACAACGGAATCAACCACAAGACAGGGTCTGCCTCAATTCAGAACAACTTCAAGAAGCAGATCTCGATTTTCCATCAATGGACAACAACGTCCACACGTTTTAGAAGAAGAAACAGAAGCTGAAGGTGATTCTCAGATTAAAAAACCCGAAGAAAAAGTGCCAACTTTCAGGAAAGTAATATTTGCTAAACGACCTGTTGATGTGACACTCAGGCCAATCACTGAAGAATTTGAGGAAAAAGAGGAAGAAGATAAAATTACCACAGGAAATACTTTGAGGCGACAACTACACGAGGACACTACAAAATCGGTTCCTGTTGTAAATGTGGAACATCATCATGAAGACGATCATGGTGACCATGTATATGGAGGAGCTTTGTCAACATCGAGACCATTGTTCACGATCAATAATCCACCTAGAGTCGTCCAAAGAGTTGCCAGTTTGAGACAAGAACGAGCAAAGACACTATACGTTAACAACAGAGAGACCCTTGCACCAGCCAGATATGAACCACCTAGAACTTATGAATCAGACGCTAAGATTCAGGACGAGAGAGAGAATGCAGCAGCGGCACAACAGCAGGTTTTGATAGAACCACCGCGAGATCAAGTTAGGGATTATCCTCAACAGAATCCAGAGCAACCTATTTATGTGAGAAAACAGAACGGATATTCTAGGGTATTACCACCTGGAGGAATTTTGGTCAGGGGACCACCTCCTGAAAATTTATTGGAAGATGATCCAGCAAGTTACAGAACACCTCTGCCTATTAATAGGGCTCTTTATCGACCTTCGGCAAATCAACAACCTATTTATTCGACCACGACAGAACCAAACATTCATTACTTGACTGAACAGCCAATCGAAGATCCAAGATTACCAATTAATCCAGATTACGTGAGGCGAGATAGACTATATCGACCGATTCCTCCATATCGTGAACAGCATGCTAGAGCTAGACCTGCCATGTTTCAGCCCGTTAGACCTATTCCACGTCCTATTGGTAGACCGGTCGATGATCGGGACTATCAATCAGTCTCTCCAGATGGATACCAATATTCTGGACCAATAGCACTGCCTCCAGAACATCCAAATCCAATCGCACCTCCTTTAAGTCGAAGGGACTTCCAGATACTTCTAAGAAGACTTCTTGTCAGTCAGTATGGAGTTCAAGCTTTGACGTACCCCAAAACTTATTTGGAAGATGCTCTCTATGATCAGCAGCCTTATCCTTCTTATCAGCCATCTTATAGAACAGCTGCTCCGAGAGAGGATCTTGGGTATGAAGCAAGATACGGTGACAGGGTTCCACTTGTTAGAGCTGCTACAGCTGATGCCACTTCCGCTAATGGTTACTCAAGATCCATGTCACCTGCCTATCAATCTATGAGATACGATGACTACCAGGATAACAGAGCTTATCCAAAACGAGTTTATAGACAGAAGTTTTACTCTCCGGAGGAATCAGAGGATGGAGATGAGATACTACCGCCTCCGATTAGAGAAGCTCTTCTTTTGAGGATGTTACAGCTAGCTATCAATTCAGATCGACCTCCGATGACTATGGCTATGCCGATGACTACTAGCAGTCCTGCTTCCAGGTACAGGAAGCTAGGACCTGTTAGAAGTGTTCAGATTATCACTGATGACTCAGAAGAGGAGAAGGAGGCAAGGAAGAACATGTAATGTTGAGCATTATGTTCAGTGATATTAAGGTGGTCTTTATTTCTGGGGTTTGTTAATGGATATACATATCTTATAGATTAACTGTTACCTATGAGATAGATAATGCATCCTGGAGGAAACTCTTTGGAAGAATGTTGCATATTGTGTTTTATGAAAAGAGACGTCTAGCTTTTAGAACACTTTACACTAAAAAAGTATCGTTTTCCGAAAGGTAGAACTATCTCTTCTTTGAACTGAATTTATAAAAGTCCCAGAAATGAAGAAAACTCATTTTGAATCAATCTCAAGAGATCTTGTACTGAGCCTTAAAGATCTGACTGTGGTGATTTTTGTAAGTAAAACTATCAATCATTTATTATTATTGGATCTTTTCAAACTTTCGTTCATGATAGTGGTCTATTCAGATCTGTCCATAATGGTGATCTCTTTATGTCTGTCGAAGTTAGTTCTTCATATATATTTACATATGTTTAAATGTTCAACATAAAGAAAGTCGAAGTTTTTTATGAACAGAAGTAACAAAAAAGTCGAATCTGCATCCTATATAGAGAATTTTATTTTTGATGTTGCAAATATGTTTCAACCAGAATTTGATTATTATCAAAAATTAATTTTATCCTATCTTTAAGAGAATTCATTACCATTACTATAATTACAGTTTAAAAATTGTGGATCAGTGATGGTTCTTATTATTATTAGAATGCTGGACCAGAATTCAATTTTGCTAAAAATAATTTGACCATCTTCATCATTTTGTAGAACATCCAGATCAGAATTAGGCTATTCTTACTGAAGATTTTGAATACATCCCTATCACTATCGTTTTACAACATCGGACTTCTATCAGGCACTAATGTAACCATTATCATCATGTTCAAGGCATGATTAATATCATGTTTTGAACACGACCAACAAATCTTTTAGAGCTGGGGTTTATTGGAAGAATCTATTAGGGAAATCAGATCTGATGAACCCAGAGTACTAGTCATGACTTTTGAAAAATCTGGAATGTCTAGAAACAAAATTTGTTGAATGAACACAAGATGATCATCCATAATGAAGTCTATCAATATCCTAAAAGTGGTCATTCATTTCTGATATCTACATTGTATTGTTAACGTCTAGACCAACATTGCTAGCATATGTTGAATGTGCCTAAAATTTAATAAATTCAAATGAACCCTAATGGATTCTTCTATCTTGAAAAATAAACGAGAAATCCTCATCTAACTTTATAACATAAGATTAAATTTTTAATTTGTGATCCAATTTCAACCTAAAAACAAAATGAATACGAAATTATATACTCCAGCTCTAATTCAATTAAGCCTCGTAATCCAGTGTCCGGCTAATCGAATAATCGTGCAGAGTTTTAATGTGCGGTGAAGAAATCGTTTCGGAGTCCCTTTCATTTTCTCGTTCGCCTTGTGGAATCAATTCAGTATCCGCCGGCCTCTAAAAAGCGGAAGTCTCCAACCTACGATTATAAAACAGGCCCTTAGTGAAATCCGGCAATAATTAATCTCAATGTATTTTTCTCCAAATTGACATGTCTTTAAACAAACAATACTCTCATTAATGTCGTCTCTTTTAATAGAGTACTTACGTCATCGAAAATGAATCGTGGGATTCATTCTTCACGACTTCGCGATATTATTTCTTTTTTTTTATATCTACGACTCTACCTAGCAAAACCCGATGTGAAGATTGTAAAAAAGTATCTTATCTTTTTCCTCCATCTTTAAAGAAGCAGGAACAAGAAGAGTTTGCGACAATGCCAGTAGAACTTTACCAAAATATGTAAGATTCCTTTTTGGAAGGAATGTTTTTAATATATATATTCTTACAGTACCTTTATATTTTTATACGAAACTTTTCAGAAAATATTTTCTTGAAAGGCATTATTGTTGTAAATACAGCAAATTAAGACATAAGACTTTGATATTTGATTTTATCAACTTAGAGGAGCGTTTCTCAGCTACTTCAGCATTCCAAGTACCCACTTCCGTACTGCTTCGTGGTTTCGTTTAATCGTTCAATAAAGTTCATTCGACGTTGGTAAAGTCTCGTATCGGTAATCTAGTTAACTGAATACTGAATAATAATTATAACGTAGAGGTAAGCGTACAGAAAGACACGTATATGTATTTACAAGGATAGGCGCGTGCTCGCCTCTCTGTTTTTGAAATAAAGAAAGAAAAGAGATGGAGAAGATAAAAGAGTGTGAGAATTCATTTCATAAGTCCCTGGTACCAAAGGGGTAGAGAATAATAACCTGGTTGGTGTCGGTAATTAACGTCTCATTGCAACATGAGACACAAACATTACAGTACCGACGTTCTGAATACTTGCATTCAGGGCGGAGGCCATGAGATCTCACGTATGGTTTCCACGGACTGAAATCTCCAGAGACATCCAGGCAGCGGACACATAAAGAAAAGGATTTCGAGAAAGTATATTTACGTGGCAATCGTTCCCAAAGGTGCAATTCGTCTCGTAATGTTTTTAGACGTATATTGATTCAAATAATAAAACTCTTCGTATTTCTTGTTTTTCCTTATCTGGATAAATACTTTATGGGTTCGGGATAAAAAATATCGTTGATTTCATGTTTGGAAAGCTTAAAGTTCAAATAGAATACGAATGAGAAGTAACGAGACGAATAATTTGTAAAACTGTTTATTTTTCCGATGCTTTTAATAATACTGAAATACACTAAAATGATAATGAAACAGAGAAAAAAAAGCTTAAGTAACTTTTATTGCTTCTTATTTTCCAGCGTCAAGCCTTTGCACAGTGGGATGAAATCAAAAAAAGAGATTCAAAATAACTTGTAGCTGGAAATTCTTAACCGATTCTGGATTTTTGAAAATTCAGAATTAAATTTTAAAGAGATTTACGTGACCTGATTTTTTTTGGTTTAAACTTTTATGTTAATACAGACATTGTTAAGTTAATTGTTATAAACAAATTAATTTAACAAATAGTCTACACTATGGATTCTTCGTTTGCAGAGTAAATTTTTTGTTAAAATTACTTGCTTTCATCAAAAAAACAATACTCGGTCATAAAAATTTGTCATCTGATATTTTTTAATAAATTTAATTTAAAAAATTATGCAATCAAATGCCCAGTGTTGTCATTTGAAGAGAGAAAGAAATCGTTTTTTCTCTTAATTTTTCTCGAATTATATCTCTAGTGACGCTTAATGATGTAAAATTATAATGAAATATTTTTATTAATTTTATAAACAAATTATATAAACAAATTCCCAGTGTGGACGTTTAAAGGCAGACGGAAGTCGTTTTTTCTCCTAATTTTCCTCAAATTATGTCGCCAGTGATTTTTAATGATGGAAAATTATCTTGCGATATATTTTATATATTTTATAAACAAATTATATGAGCAAACGTTCAGTGTGGACATTTAAAGGCCGAAAGATATCGCTTTTTCTCTTAAATTTCCTCAAATTATGTTTCTAGTGATTTTTAGACATGGAAAATTATCATCCGATATTTTTTATTAATTTCATAAAAGAATTGTATAATCCAATGGCCAGTGTGAACATTTAAAGGCAGAAACATATATTGCATTTCCTAATTTTCCTTAAATATGTGGCCATTAATGTTTAATGGTGGAAAATCATCATCCGATATTTTTTATCATTTGATCAACAAATTAAATAATCAAATTTATAACTTGGTCAGTTATAGGTCGAAAAAAAATCCTTTTTTCCTCATTTTTTTCAAATGATATCGCCAGTATGGTTTGATAATGGAGAATTATCATCCATTATTTTTTATTCTTGTTTTAAACTAATTATATAAACAAATGCCTAGTGTGGCAGAAAACATTAGTTTTTTCGCAGCTATCCTCGAAACTTGTTGCCAGTGATGTAATTGTTTGGTAATTGTTGTTTCTTTTAATTTTCGTTACGCAGTATTCTTATATAACTTGCGTATAAAATTATTGAAAAATATCTTATTATAATTTCCCATCATCAAACATCACGTCCGACATCATTTAAGGAAAATTAATAGAAAAAGATTACTTTCTGCCTTTAGATGTCCACAATGCGCATTTGTTTATATAATTTGTTTATAAAATTCATAAAAAATGTGGGATAATAATTTTCTATCACTAAAAATTACTTGCGACATAATTCGAGGGAAATCAAGAGAAAAGGCGATTGCTTTCGGCCTTTAAATGTTCACACTGGTCATTTGTTTATTTTGTTTTCAACAATTAAATTTACAATGTCATAATTTTTTTGCTTTCAACTATCCCCATGCATGAAGTCTGGAAATGCTGATCATAGAAAAAAAATATTCACGAAGATAAACAAAAAAACGAAAAAAATCGACATTTTGAACCTCGTTTTTTTATTTTATCGCACTGTGCGTTGTAGAGTGGAAAAAAGTCACTATTTTTGTTGAAAATAACGTACAGCCCACAAACATTGAACGAATTGAACAAAAAAATTGTGGAAAAGAGCTGATAGAATTTTTAAACGACACTGATTCATAAATTATGCTTTTAATTTTTTTATAAATAATAAAATTTTCTGGAAAAAGAAAGTGAGATGAAAAATCATTAAAGAGTTTTTTTGTAGATATTTTTCCAAGGAACAATTTTACTCTTTAATCTTTATTCCATATCTCGCTTTATTTTCGATAAAAATGGAATAGTTTAATTTTTTAATTTGAAAATAGATTTTTTTTTCAAAAAGAGCTCCAGTAATTTTTTTTTCTGTCAAAAAATATTTGTAATAGTGAATATTGAATATTTCAATGTTTCCAAAATTATATTTACTAATATTTTCGAGTTTTATTAAATGGAACATTTGCATACTCTTTTTTGTAACACATTCAGAAAATTAAAAAATTTAAATTTACTTCTTTGTGTCTGCTTGAAAGCTAATGGATTAAGACGCATCACCTGTCAGCTAAAAATAAATCAATTGACTTTCCAAACAAAATAAAATAATATACAGTTGCCTCGTGAGCTCACAGTGGGGAAAAAAGGTCTTTTTTTGTTCAAAATAACGTACAACCCACAAAACAACTTGAACCAATTTGACAAATTTGACAAATTGGAACAAAAAAATTGTCAAAAAAAGCTGATAAGATTTCCATTAGAGTTGTCAAACCTGATTTTCAAATTAGGTTTTCAATTTTTTTATAAATAAACAAATATGACAATTAAAATGGCCATTTATTCTATTTGATATTTCCAGTGCTCGTCAATAAGAGGAAAATTAATCAAATTGCCTAAGTTTTATAGAGTAAATAAATCAGAGTAGATAAATATTATTTTCCGAATTGTCTGAAAATATTTTTTTTATTCAACATATAATAAAATATTATACGATATAATATTATAATAAAATATAAAAATCAAGCTCATAGAAAAAACAAAATGAGAAGAAAAATCATTGAAGAGTCTTTTTGTAGATATTTTCCCAAAGAACAATTTTACTCTTTCAACTTTTTTCTAAAGCTAGTTTCATTTTTTAGAAAAACGGAATATTTTTATTTTTTTTAATTGAAAATGGATTTTTTTCGAAAAAGCCTCCAGCAAAGATTTTTTTTCTATTAAAAATCATTTGTTATATTGAGTATAGAATATTTTAATGTTCTTAAAAGTATATTCTTCAATATTTTTGAGTTTAATCAAATTGAACATTTGCATACTAATTTTTGTGAAACATGAAGAAAATTAAAGAATTTAATTTTACTTTTTTGTATCTGCTTTGAAACTGATGAATTAAGACGCATTTTTGTAGCTCAAAACAAATATTAACTCAAATAAAATAAATTGAGTTTTAAAAAAATTATAAAATAATATCCAGTTGCCTTATCAACTTACAGTGGGAAAGTGATGACTTTTATGGTTCAAAATAACGTACAGCCTATAAATATTGATCGACTTGGACACAAAAATTGTGCAAACAAAGCTGATAAGATTTCTAAGAGATTTTTAGAAACTTATTTTCTAATAGGCTTTTAATTTTTTTACAAATAAACAAATATGACGAGAAAAATTGCCATTTTTTCTATTTTACGTTCACGTTGTTCATCAATAACAGAAAAATGTTTAAAATTGTCTAAGTTTTATAGACTAACATTATTTTAAGATGTTTTAATAATATACAAAAATAAAAGATATTTTTATAAACAAATCATTTGTTGAAAACATTTTTTCTACTATTTTCAATAATTTTACGTTTTTTGAAGTTACATTTTAAGAAATTTGAATAAAACCAATATGATAATAAAGAAATTTCTTCTTGAAATTATTATTATTAGTATTATAAACAAATGCATTAATAAAGAATTCCCGATAGAATATTTTTTTATTTAATTTTTTTTAGTTAGAAACTTAAAGATAATTTTAGCAGAATTCAGAATTTGTTGATTAATTTCACGATTTCTTTAACAAATTTAATAACAAATGCATGATTTGGGCATTTGTCGTCAGAAAAATTAGTTTTTTTTCAATTCGAGTCCTTTCAATTGGGAGCTTTGTGACAATTTCATCAATACCCATAATTAATTGATAAATTATATGATTTTTCTAAATGAATTTAATAAACAAATGCATTAGACACTTGCCGACAAAAAAATTCGTTTTTTTCGATATTAACTCTTTTCATTAATAACTTCATGTTAATTTCAGCAAAATTCACAATTCTTTTATCAATTTTATGATTATTTTAAACAAATTTAATAAATAAATGCATCATTGGGGAATCTGCAGCCTTATTAAAAGAATGAAAGGAACGAGAAACTTAAACTGAAAGGACTGAGGTTGAAAAAAAAACTTTTTCATCGACAAATACCGAAATAATGCATATGTTTATTAAATTTGATTAAAAAATTATAGTATTTATCAACTAAGTATAAATTTTAATAAAATATCATTAAATCCCCAATCAAAAACACTGAAATCGAAAATAAAAACAATTTTTCCGTGGAAAGATAGCCAAATGATGCATTTGTTTATTAAGTTTGTTTTTGAAATAATATGAAATTGTCAACTTATTATGAATTTTACTGAAATTATCATGAAATTACAAATTACAAAGACTGGCATAGGAAAAAACTAATTTTTTCGTCCACAGACGTCCAAATAATGCATTTGTTCTTTAAATTTGTTTGTTTTTTTTAATTATGAAATTTATCAACTAATCATGAATTTTGCTGAATTTATTATAAAGATCTCAAATTAAAAATTTGTTAACGAAAAAAAATAATGTTCCCGTATAAAAATGCCTAATCGTGTATTTTTCTATCAAACTTATTTAATAAAATCATAAGATTAATCAACAAAATTATGAATTTTGCTGAAAAAAGTGCAAAGGCTAAAATTGATCATTGGGAAAATCTGTACAAAAATACTTTCTAACGATTTTTTATCTCACTTTGTTTACTCAAAAAAACTTAATGTTTACATTTTAGTATAATTAAATTTTTTTCTTATTTCTTGTTTTCGATATAATTATTTTAATTAGAGAAGCTAGAGATGTACTTTTATCTACATGGTTTTTAACATTAAAAATATTTTATTATAAGCTGATGACATTTGTCAAATAAAAAAAAATGTCAGACAATTCGAAAAATAATACTTACTCTAATGATTAAGATAATTAAGATTCTTTGCAAATAAGAAATTGAAGAACATATTTCCAAAAATTTAATTTAACAAACCTTGTTTCTCTTTCAAACATTTATGAATAACATAGTACAATCATTCTAGTTGTAAAAGCAAAGTGTAACATTTTAGTCTAGATAAATAAAAATTTTTATCAAAATACTAATCCTCTTCCTTTAAACTAGTTTTTGCATCACTTTATAACAAAATTTTCTATTTTAGTTAAACAAACTAAAAAAAAGTTTCTTTAATCGTAAAATAACACAACTTCCACTATTTTTAATAAGGAATATGTATTTTTCAGTACAAATAGAAAATGTTTGTCAAATTAAAAAAATTGAAGTGTTCTTTTACGGAAAAACTATGCTTTAAATAATCAAAACTTATAAAAAAAGTGTTAGTACTTTGTTGAAGCAAATTTTGCAATAAATTCTTATTTTGTTTAAAGGAATGCTATTTAAAAAAAATTATTCCGAGTTTATCTTAAAAAAAAGTATTAAAAAATATTAAAAACTTGATTCATTTTTGATAGTTTTTTTATGCTATTTAAGAGAAACATTTCCATCTCTTGAAATAGAAAAATTTCTAATTCTCTCTTATATTTTGTATTTAAAAAAATAATTCTTCCAATCATGTTTTGTCTACAAAAGTAAAGTTTTACCACGAAAAACTTTATCCATTTAATAACAAAACTCTTTATCCTGAAACATACAAAGAAAAAAGTCAAGAAGAGTTTCATTAATACAATTTGCTCTCTAGCCTAATTACAATTTACTTTCCATCAAGAGCAAATTATTACAGCAATTACTTCTAAAGTCATAAAAGTCTACTCTCCTCACGCATAAAGTACATTTACAAACATTTTCTTGCACTGGTCGCCTTTCTATCTCGCCAAACCCTTGTTACGTAAGATATAATATTTTTTACTCAATTTAAAAAAAGACATAAATTATTTCTATCGTAAACGAGATTTCAAGAAATTTCAAAAGATTTGAAAGATTTCTAGTGATTTATAAATATTTCGAGATGTTTTTAGGGATTTGAAGGTATTTGAAAGGACAGGTGAGTATTTCAATGAATTACAAAATTTTTACCTAATTAAACGAGATTTCCAAGAGTTTTCAAAGATTTCATAAGATTTTACTAAATTCAGAAAGATTTTAATAGTTTACAAAATAAACCGAAGGATTTTGATGAATTTTAAGGGACTTTAAGGGATTTCAAAAAAATTAAGAACGATTTTCCACGGATTTCAAAAAAATTTTTTTTACATTAAGAGATTTCGGAATATTTTTAAAGGAGTTCTAGGATTTAAGGGATTTTAAAGGATGTTATGTGATACCAAACTATTTTTACGGATCTTGATGGATTTAAAGGGGCTTCGATAATTTCACGGGATTTTAAAAGATTTCATAAGTTTAAGTAATTTACCTAGTAAAATTTCAAAAAGAGTCTTAAATGTTTCGAGGAATCTTACAAGTTTTTAATGGATTTCAAGAAGTTTACTCAGATTTTAGAAATTGTACTGGCTTTAAAGGATTTCAAAGGATTTCAAAAGACATCGAAGTATTTCGATTGCTTTTGAGGGAATATGAGGGATTCTCAGAAATAAAAACGATCCTCCATGGATTTTAAGGGGTTTTGTGAGATTCTGAGGAAATTGAAAGTATTTTTAAATTAGTCACGGAATTTTAAAGAATTTTAAAGGCTTTCATGAGATACCGAAATATTTTCACTAAGGATGTTAAAGAGTTTCATACGATATTGAAGTATTTTGACGAATCTCGACGAATATTAGGATGATTTAAATGAGATTTAAAATTTTTTGAGGGATTCAAAAAGTTTTCATAAGACTTTGAAAAGTTTTGACGGATTTTAAGAGGTTTCAAGAGATTTCTATACCATGGGATTTCAACAGATTCCCAACTACATCATTTTAAAGATTTACTTAAATTTTACAGGGATTTCAAAGATCTAAAGGGACCTCATAAGATTTTGAAACATTTCATGGAATTTCAAGGGTCTTAACGAATTTTTAGAGATTTTTTGCGGATTATAAAATTATAAGGGATTTATATCAATTTTGAAGACTTCAAGAATTTTCATAGTTTTAAAAGTGTTTAAAGATATTTTAAGGAATTTTAAAATGTTAAAACAAAAGGCATCGGACTTCAAATGATATTTAAGGATTTGAACAGATTTTACGAAATTTAGAGGGATTTCGATCAGGGGATTGAAAAAGATTTCCAGGTATATCAACAGATTGGGAAAGATTCTCGTTTAAGAAACTTGTAGACGTTAAAAATATTTTAAAGGATTTCAACATATTTCAAGATATTTGAAAAGATTTCGATTATTTTACGAGATTTAAAAAGATTCTTAACTTTATCAAGAAATTCAGAAAGATTATTACGGATTTTAAATATTTCCATAAATTTTATAGGAATTTAAAAGGTGTCGATGGATCTCGTAATATGTCGAAAGATTTTAAGGGATTTTAAGAGGTTAAAGCGGTTTTGATGATTTTATAGGATTTCAATTTAGCCTTAACTATATCAAGAATTTCGGAGAGACTCTCGCGTATTTTGAAGATTTTTATGAATTTTAAAGGCATTTCCAAGATATCGAGAGATCTCATAAAATTTCGAAATATTTTAGGGAATTTTAACAGATTTTACTAGATCTAAAGGAATTTCGACGATTGCGCGAGATTTAAAGAGATTTTCAACTATATGAAGAAATTCGGAAAGTTTGTCTCGGATTTTAAAATTTTCCATGAACGTTGCAGGGGTTTCAAAGATTTCGAGGGATCTCATAAGATTTCGAAATATTTGACAGAATTTTAAGTATTATAGCCGATTTTTAAAGATTTTAATTCATTTCCATGATTTTTAAATATTTTAAGTCATTTCCATGATTTTTAAAGGATCATAAGAGATTTATATAGGATTTTCAATACAATCTAAGTATTTTCATACGTTTCAAAAGGCCTCAGGAAACATTTATGAGATTTCGAAGATTTAAATGTATTTGATGAGATTTTCAAAGATTTTAATGGATTTTAACAGATTATAAGAGGTATAAAAATCACTAGATTTTAAAGGATTTCACGTGGTATCGAAGTATTTTCACGAATTCTAAAGAATATCACGATATTTGTATTATATTTTAAAGATTCAAAGTGACTTGAAGAGATTTGAAAAGATTTGAAGATATTTTAAAATATTTGCAAAGTTTTGACAGGATTTTAAGGAACTTTTACGAAATATGAGAGATCTAATGAGGTTTCGATCATTGTATGGGATTTCAAAGGATTATAAAAGATTTTCAAATATTTCAAAGTATATCCACGGATTTTATAGGAGTTTGTAAAATTTCGTAATATTTTACGAAATTTCCAAGGACTTTCCTGAAAATTATAAAGGAGTTTAAGAGATTTAGTGGAATTTTAATAGATTCTAACTGACACTGATAGGCCAAAATAATAATAAAAAATTATGCAAAAAAAAATTAAATAATCTTTTTTTCACATTTGAAAACAAAAAATTTGTTTCTTTTTGTTTAAATTCTATTAAGATCAACTTAACATATTTATAGACTACGACATCTATTTTTGTGGGGGCGAGCGCATTATTTCTTTAAATTTATCTTCCGCTTTTTAAAATCAATTTTATTGTAAAAAAATCAAAATTTCTTCTAAAAAAATCAATTTCTTGTTTCGATGTTTCAACTATCTGTTTAAAAATGGAACTGTTTTTTTGTTGAATTTCAATCACTTTTGTGTAGAAATTCAGCTATTTCAATGAGTATTCACGTATCTTGTTGAAAATTGATCTATGTTCGTTAAAAATGCAACTACTTACTTGAATGTTAAACTACTTTATTAAAAAATTATTTTTTATCTTGAACATTATTTTTTTAACTGTAAATTACAATACTCAATTTTTTATTGAAAATCGATATTTTATAGGTGAAAGTTGATTTGAATGAAATTTCGAATTGAAAATGTCGAAATTTGGTTGAAAGTACAGAGAACCTCTTCTATAGCGCCGATTTCGGGGCTGACGGAAGATGGCAACTAACTCATTATAGCCTGTTCCGCTTTTGTTTGTTCACGCCTGACTACGTTTCAAGACCCCCTGAATCCGAAAATCAGGTTTTCACGATGGCGTCTGTCCGTCCGTCTGTCTGTCTGTCTGTCCGTCCAGTCGTCCGTCCGTCCATTCGTAAACACGATAACTCTCGAAATTTTTGATAAAAATTCAACAAGTGAGCGTATTTTGAATGGTTATTCATAGTATTGAAAAAGTCGAACACTTTATCCTAATGACTTTTTTCCAAAAATCAAAAATTACCAGAGTTAAAGCATTTACAAGATTCCGACAACACACGAAAATCAACATTTTAAGCGAAATAACGCACGATATGAAAAAATCAAAAGAAGAAAAATGCGCGATTAGAATGTGCCCGCCAAGCGGGCAGATTTTTTATTTTTTCTTTTTACGAATAAAAAAATACGCATCCTATTACAAAATGACTTATATTAAATTTGTAGCTCTTTTATGAGTGAATAACTTTAGTATTATTACTTTTTTCATAGCTTGTGTCGTTTGTTCAAAAATTTAATTTTTTAAATTTTAATCTTTTTTTGGAATGAAACAAAAAATACATATCGAAAAAAAAGTGTTTAATAACAAATTTGCGGATCCTTTTTGGCTGCAAAATTTTCGGGAAGTCATCTTTTTTGTTATCTTGCATAATTGGACGGCAAAATGGCATTTTTGATTTTTTATTCCTTTTCCCAATCAAAATTTGAATTTTCAATTTTCCACGGGACATCAAAAAGTTGTTATGATAATCTTGCAGTGTTTTCAAAAAGAAACTTTTTTGTTTTCTTTACTTTATTCATAATATGCGTTTTTGACCTAAAATCTTCATCCTCGTTTTTTGTATTTTTTTTTGTATTTTGAAAATTCTATAACTGTCAATTTTATTTTTATTGAAGAAAGTCGTAAAAAAATTATTCGTATTTCCGAGTACTTCAAGTAGCTGCTAACGAACTTAACCTTCAGTTTTTGATACTAAAGAAAATTTAATTTAAAAACTAAAATAATGTACAAGAAGCCAATCCAATTAGTCAATTCTTTTGAAAGTTATCGAACTAACAGACAGACAGACGAACAGAGACTTTCACAAAAACCTTTTTTTCGGGTTCAGAGGGTTAAAAACGACATTTGATCAAAACTGAAGGGTCAAATTCTACTCAAATCTAATACTTTCTCTGATCAGATTCTAAAAATGTATTCCTCTTTTATTTTTATTTTCCAAATAGAAGATCCTGGAGAGGGTCATAAAGGACATCTTTAGTGAAAAAAGTGGAGAACAATACATCTGGACTAGAGTAATAGAGCGATCTCCGCTCCATAAATGCTTTGCCGTTTCTCCGCTCAATATAGGGGTACTTATAATGCACCGTAATTGTGGAGATAAATACATATTCTGCATTCGAGTAGACCGTAACCCATTTCTCACAATTTTTCTTACTACGGTTAATCGAGTGTGATGATGCAAAGGGGCCGTACATACGCTACGCTACGAATTTTAAAGGGGGAGGCGAAAAATACGGTCGTTGCAGGAGGGGGGAGGGGGGTCGGAAGTTAAAGAAAATTGTATTCAAAATGTTTGGATCTTGATTAAGTGTGTGATACTTTGGTTTTTGGAGTAGCTGATTTCAAATCTGATGTTGAATTTATCAAAGTACAAAATGGCGAATGCAATATAGCGGAAATTAATTATTAAAAACGTTCGGCCGTTGGTTGGACTTTTTGAATTCAGAATGGCGTAATTATAAATAATCCTGTCCAGTTCTAAACATTTTTTATCATTTTAGTCCGTCATATTGATACTGCGATGTTAAGTTTTAAAATCAAGCATCAGATTTCGATTCAGCGACCCCAAAAACCTAAGTATCACCAATTTGGTCAATATCCAAACATTCTTAATCATTCATGTACGCCATATTGTAGCGGCCATTTTGAATTTTAAAAATCCAGCATCAGTTCTAAAATCAGCATCCCTAGAAATCTATGTACCACCAATTTTACTAGCAACAAAAATTTATTTTTAAATAATAATTTCTTGTGCTTTTAACATGAATATTACCATTCTCTGTTTTAAAACATATTTTACAATATTTCATGAAGTGTATACAACAAAAATACTACAATGATAAATGAAATGTTATCATGTGAGATTTAAGAAACTGAGTGGTGAAATTAAGAAAAGAACAAGCATGTTTAAGTTCAAAATTCAAAACTTTTTTTTCAGATTTTTTTTTTTTGAAACTTGGAAAATGCATAGCGTAAAGGGGGGCAGCGCCAACCAGTGGGGCAAAGGTGATTTTCCTTATAGCATGCCTATTATTTAACAATTTTAGTTCTACTTTGCATCAAATAAATCTGTTTCATCAGAGAGATTTTGTTACTTACTAAAATCTTGAAAATTGACGTTGCAAGAGAAAAATTATACAGAAAACAGTTTTTACCACAAAAGAATGGAAGTTTCGCTGACAGAAATATAAAGTTTTCAACTCTATTGACAATACTTACCGTATAAAAATTTGATATTTTGACAGACAAAATAATATCACACAATCTAATTATATTAATTAGACGTAATTCAAGTCCAAAATATAATATATCTCATAAATGAGGCTTGGCCAGGGGGGCAGGCACGACGAAAATAATATTGACAAAGTTCTTAGGTGAAACACGTGTCACAAGTTTAGTCGATAAATGATCGGCAATGTAGAACAGCAACTTATCTTGTCGGCTACATGGAAGAAACTATTAAATATTATTATTATCAATCCGGACGGTATGCAGTTTTCTTGTATTGGTACAGTAGAAACATTGCGTAAATTCCGTTTCCAGAAAAATGTTTCCAAAAAAAAAAATTTTTAAAAATAATAAGAGGTTATATTACAGCTATCTCTATTTTTATTCAAGATAACTTATTCTTCTTGTTGGACATCTTTAAAGGTAATTTTTTTAGTACATAAAATACCACAGAAGCAAACGATCATATTTTCTTATCTTTAAATGTTTTGATTTTCATAAAAAGCTGCAGACGGCTTTTCCCTCACGTGAGGGGCAAAGCCGATGAAATACAGCATGTTAGAAATAATTAAATTACCAAATCATTGTTTTTTTTATGTGATCAATACTTATAGAAATATAATATAATGTAATGTAGAACTCGGAATGAGAAGAAACTGGATCAATTCAACATCTTATTAACTTAAAAAAAAAAACATTGATTGTTAACTGGTTGGCGCTGCCCCCCTTACCCTACCTAAATAATGAATGATTTTAAAATATAAACAATACATTAGAAATATAATTATCCGCCTTTTTTAAATGCTTTCAATGTTTTTTTGTTATTGCAAATTTGAAGTTTTTTCGAGAATAGGTGTTATTTTTCTCATGTCACTTTTTCTGCGGAAGTGTGGCTTATAATTACGTAAGCAGAGTCTAGAAAAGCCATAATTATCACTTACAGGTAAGTCGCAACGACAGCGATCTACTTTGCGGAACATACAGGAACACTTCCTGCACTGGGCGAAGGTTCACTTTTTTTTCTCTCTCTCTCGCATTTTGTCAGCGGGATTGCTCAATTAGGCCTCGGCGCTATTCAAAGACGAGCCATTCGAAGGAAAGTCACAATATAGCACATATTTTACAGTAACAATATCCGCACTCTGTCACATGCACGATCAGGAAGTAAGGTAAAAGTAACTAAAAGGAGAAATCTTATAATGACGAGGCTTATCATAATACAATATCAGATATACTCACATTACTTTTTTTGTTACAAAAATTATTTCAAATTCATTATCTATTTTCTCACTTTCACATCAATGGCGTCCCTTTTTTTAAACTAACATGTGTAGGGTGTATATAAGGTCGATCCAACCATTTTTTTCTTCACATTTTTATGAATACCGACTGATAATTTGTTCGAGCCCACACAAAAATATATCCATTTGTTTTGTGTTTCGAAAAAAATTATATTTAGAGGTGGCGCAAGCCCCATGAAGTTTAACACGTTTTTCCCATACAATAAAAAGACGTTTTTGTACATTTTATTCAGAATTCTAAATATTATCTTAATCGAGTTCAAACTCAACATTTCTTTTCGTAGTTAGCCATAGAATACGAATAAAATATCACTGTTCGAAGATCATCCCCATAAGTCTGTTTTATAGGGTCCCAAAGAAATCCCATCAGTGAAAAAAGGGTTTCGAGAAATTTTAGTATTCATAATAATTTCTGTTGCGTTTATTTTTATTGAAAATTGTTTCTGGTTCATAAATTATACCATTTCATACTGATTATTAGAAGTTTCCATAAATTGTTTAACCAATTTATTATTGTTTTTAGTTATTTTATCATAGAATAGAGTTAGAAAGTCGCGGTTTTTCCAAAAGTTTCCACTTATTGTCCAATTTTAAATTAAAAGAGAGTTATATTTCATTATTATTAAAAAAATGATTGCTTAAACAATTTATTATTATTTTTAATGATATTCTTATAGAATAATGCTACAAATTGCAGTACAAATAAATACTTTTTGTCCAATTTTCAATTGAAATGAGTTAAATAATTAATTATAGTCAAGAAAACTCATTGTTTAAACAATTTATTCATGTTATTAATAATATTCCATTTGATTAATGCTAGAGAAATGCAGTTTTTTCTGCAATTTCTGGCTTTTTGTCTAATTTCCATTAAAGTGAAGTAATGATTAATTCAAGTTAACAAAAATAATTTTATAAACAATTTATTTATTTTTTTAATAATATTCTCTTTGCTTGATGGTAGAATTTTGCGACTTTTTCTAAATTATTTAAATATTTCTCTACTTTTCGTTAGAAGTGTCTTGATAATTAATTATATTTGTAAAACATTCATTATTTAAAAAAATAATTTTTGTTTATGGCTATTTTCATTTATATCAATGCCTAATATTTGAGCTTTTTTCTTAAATTTTTACCTTTCTGTTCTTTTTTCACTTAGTGAGATAATAATTAATAAGAACTAAAAAAAGTTGTTTAAACAATTTGATATTGTGTATAACTATCTTTTCTTAAATAAGTGCTAAGAAGTTGCGGTTATTCTGAAATGTTCAACTTTGCTTTGCGTTCTTAGTTACGAACAAATTAAAATAAATATTAGAGAGAAACATATTTTTTAAATCTCTTTTTCGTGAATATATTTTTGTGACCTGTTAGTCCTTCCACCTACTTCTAATTACTCAATTTTTTGTTTTTTCTCTTGTGTAAGATAGCTTTTTTGTTTAAATTAATTTGTTTTAAGATTGGGAAAAGTGATAAAATAATTCACTCAAAACAACAATACTAAATTGTGGGTCCGGATGCAATAAGGGCACATAAAATTTTTTCGTGCGAAAACGAAGTCCCTTGGAGGCTTTAGAAAAAATTTTCGAATTTTAATTTTCAAA
>NC_046664.1:30566336-30593478 GCF_010883055.1 Belonocnema kinseyi
AATTAAAATTCGAAAATTTTTTCTAAAGCCTCCAGGGGACTTCGTTTTCGCACGAAAAAATTTTATGTGCCCTTATTGCATCCGGACCCACAATTCTTGAAACAATTACTTTTCTTAACTATAATTAATTATTTAACTAATTTTAATTGAAAACTAGGCAAAAAGTGATTTTTTTAAACTGCAATTTTCTAGCATTATTCTGAGAGAATATCATTAGCAATAATAAATAATTGTTCAAACCCCAGACGGAAAAATTATATATAATGTATATATAATGTGAAGCTTTATATATAAACTATAAATAATATTTCCGCCTGGGACAATCATGTTTGCTTGCATTGATTAACTATAAACTCCCTCCTATTAAAAATTGGACAAGGACTCGACATTTTTTGAAAAAACAGCGACTTTCTAACTTGATTCTATGAGAAAATGTCTAAAAACAATAATAAATTGTTTAACCAATTTAGCTAAACATGTAATTATAAAGTGCAAAGTGGTATTTTATATGCATGAAACAATTTGCATTTTAAAAAATAGCAAAAAAAATGATAATTGCGCCAAAATCTCATGAAACCCATTTTTTCACTGATGGGATTTCTTTGGGATCCTATAAAACAGACCATCGATATGCCATTCCCCTCGCCCCCTTGCCCCAATCAAAACTGAAACATAACGCAGCCCAAAATTCTATCAAAACATGAAAAAAAGGTAATATTGAAGAAACCCATTCTTTAAAATAAAATTATTGTAAGAAACATATTTAATCCAACATATAACACTATCAAGTCTAAATTTACATTGAATTTTCAAGAAAATATTCTCGTTTCTCTATAACTTAGTGGGAGGAGCATGAGACCGAAAATCTGAAAGGTCAGGTTTCGGATCCTGGCGAACCCAGATAGATTTTTTCACATCTTATAACAATTTAATAATCCGTATTAAAAAAATGTTGATTTTAGACCATGTGGAAAAAAAGCTAAACATCATATTAGTTACTACATTTCGCTGGTCAAAAAATCATAATATCAATTAAAAAAATCATTCTCATGTTTTAGATGATTAAAATTAATTTTGCAAGTATAATGTATGATGACGGATTTCAACTTGTAGGGCTGTAAAGAAATTAACCTGGTCTCTCGTAGATTAGTGGGTAGAGAATCAGGCCAGAAATGTGAAAGACCTGGCTACTGATCCCAGCGAAGCTAAATAGATTTTTTCGCAACTTATAAAAAATTAATAATCAGTGTTATAAAAATTCATTTCAGACCTTGCAGACACAAATACTAACATCGTATTATTTACTACATTTCTCTGATAAAAAAAAAAACATAAAAACAGTTAATAAAATCACCATCATGTGTTAGATGATTAAAATGTATCTTACCAATATAATGAATGCCGTCGGAATTCAACTTTTAGGAAAAGTGAAGAATTTAATCTCGTCTCACCGTAGCTTAGTAGGTAGAGCATAACGCCGGTAATCTAAAAGACCTGGGATTGGATCCCAGCCGAGCTAGTGAGTTTTTTCCACAATTTATAAGAAATTAATGATCACAATTCAAAAAATATTAATTTTAGACGATCAAGTAAAAAATCAATAACATCATATTATTTATACTAAATTTCGCTGGTCGAAAAACCATAACATCGATAAATAAAATCACTCTGATGTTTCCGATGAGTAAAATTGATCTTAAAAGTGTAATGAATGACGTCGGATTGGAACTTGTAAGGATTGTGAAAAAATATTCTCGTCTCTCCGTAGCTTAGTGGGCATAGCACCAGGGTGGATATCTGAAAAACCTGGGTTCGGATCCCAGCGAAGATAGATTTTTTACTAGTCATAAAAATTTAATTATCAGTATTAAAAAAATATTGCTTTTAGACCGTATAGACAAAAAAGACTCACATCATATTATTTAAATGCATCAAATTTCAACTAAAAAAAATGTAATTGAAAATAAAAGTGAATTTTCTACCAAAATATTTAAAATCTTATAAAAATAATGTAAATTTTAACCAAATTATTAAATCCTTAAATATAAAATAATTCATTTAGAATCAAATAGTTGCATTTATAACTAAAGATGATGAATTTTCTAAAACAAGAGACGAATTTTCCAAAAAGAAGAATTTTTAATAAGAAATCTTCAACTAGAAAAGATAAATTCACGATAAATTTACAAAAGACATGAATGTTCATTAAAAACTATCAATCTTTACAAAAATCAATTTTCAATCAAATTTTTCAACCCAAAATATGATTTTTTAACGGAGAAGATATTCTCTAAAAATAGAATACAAAGTTAAATTTGCAACCAAGGAAATAAATTTTTTTAAAGTATACATTTTTAACCAACTGAATAAAATTTTAATAAAATAGTTGTGTTTTCAATGAAAAATGATTTTTTGTGGGAAAATCTTATTGGTTGAGCAGATTTTCCGAAGTACTTCATTCTAAGTAGCACGGTTGTTCGGTTGGTGAGGGAATCCAATATGGCCTCTAGCAATTAATGTGTAAATGGTAAACATAACCTATTTTATGGTTTATTATTTTAAACATGCTTCAAAGTAAAAAGAAAGGCCTAAAAGGTTTTCAACTTGCCTCGATTTTCACTAATTATGCGTTATTTATTATACGCTAGATTATACATACTTATTGTAAAATTATATATTTAGGTTGAAAATAGGGTTAAAATAATAATAATAATAAATAATACTTACCGGTTCATCCAACGGCTTCTGCCCATATCTTAAAGACAAACTACGATCTAATTGGGCTATTTTTACCGCGAAATTGGATTGAGCGACCCAAAAAATTATAAAGGTATGGTAATTTAGTTCACTAGACATAAAAAATTCCATTTTTACCCAAGAAATACAGCAGAAATCGCTGTTTTCGTCATTTTTCCGTCTATTTTTGCGTTTTTCGAAAAAATATGAGCCAACTAAGTTATTTGAACCCCGGATTCGGATTCAGTGTCCTCAAAAACATGTAGATAGGCTGGTGTAGTCCGCCGGGCAGACCACTTTTTTTGTGTGTGCCGGTGTTATTATCTTTTTTTAGGTTTTATATCTTAAGCAAGATTATATGTTTTTATTGAGATTTGGTCACGACTGGGATGCTCCTTTTCAAGAATCTCAAGTAAACAAATATCTCGGTTAAGAATTGTTAATTTATTTTTCGCCAGATGTTTGCTATATACTGCGTTAGTCAATGGATCATTCCATCCGACGCGACGTTTCAAGGTCACAGAGTTTTTGAATCAGGATTTCGATGCTTTTCTTAAATATTTTTTTTCCTCAACAATGAAATTTTAAAAAAAAGTGCAAATGCACTAAACACACGAATACGAGAAAGTAGTATTCTAAATACAAAATATTATGAATCTCCATTTCAATAATTAACACTATGAAAACATGATATTCTTTTTACTGAGTTTTCGAAAAATAATTTGAATAAAAAAATAGGGAATATCATAATGTCGAAAACCTATTTTAGAAATTGATATTGTCAATA
Organism: Belonocnema kinseyi; assembly: GCF_010883055.1. NCBI lineage: Eukaryota > Metazoa > Arthropoda > Insecta > Hymenoptera > Cynipidae > Belonocnema > Belonocnema kinseyi. The sequence continues at coordinate 30,569,860 of NC_046664.1, forward strand.
TGAAGTTAGCAGAAATCTGAGACGCGTAGCAAACTATGAATTCATTATTCTTGATTTTTCATATAATTTAATTTGAGAATGCTCCTCGATTGTTTCCGCCATTTTTCGATCGAGCCGAAAGGTTTTTTACTAAACATTTTAAATAAAATTTAATTCTTTCTTTTTTAAATTCATTAATTCACTATGGTATTTATAACATTAGGAATTTATTTTCACGAAATGTATACACTAAGGTAATAAAATTTAATTCAATCAGTACAATTTATAAAATATTACATTTAAATACACTCAAGTTTATTATGATGAGTTACTGAGATATGAAATTAGAGAATGTTTTTCATACAAGAATATTATCAATTCCGTTAAAAAAAACGTATTTTATAAAAATCAATTTAATCAATAAAAGTGATAAAATGTTTAACCTATTTATTAACAAAATGTCTGAAGCTTAGCCGAGATTTTTGCCAAATATTCATAATGTAAGTTAACCGTGGATTTTAGTTGTCATGGAATACGTTAGTGCTTTAGGTAAGTTAGATTCGAATCTCGGCGCAGCCGTTCCAATTTTGTATAGCGATTAAGCGTGCGATTATGTATATAGTGAATAAATTAAGTACATAACAATAAAAATAATAATTGTACGTGTGTGTCTGTATTTAATTTGTGTGTTTAATTCCTCCTTCTGAAGGCTAAATCCTTTGGTTGAGTGAGTTATTTTTCATATAGTCGTTTGAGATTATAATATGTTTTGTATGGCAACTTTAAAAGATGTTTTCGCTCTTTCAAATAAAATGTATGAATGTCGTTTTAACTTCGCTTGTTAAGGTTAATATAGTGAATTTTAAATTCTCGCAAGATTTATAAGAGTTAATGCAACATCCTTTCAATTTGTTCGAACGAAAATATTAATTTTGACGGCCGAAAACCGCTTTATTAATTTTTGATACGCAAACCCTGTTTTCCCTATTTTGAAACGATATTATACTAAATTCTCATTCATTTTTATCATTTATTCTAACAAAAAGTCTCTCAGTGCATGAATTAAAATGTCCTTTAACTAGTTTTGATTTACACGAAAAGCAATAAAATGTTTTGTAAGAGATTTTAAAATAAATTTATCAGCAGAAGCAAATGACGTAAGAGTGATTCATGCAAAACATTATTTGTGTTGTACCCATTTGTTGTACCTTGGGTTTTACTCCACCTGTGAGTATGTATATAACCTACCTTGACGATTATTATAAGTATGCGTGAAGAGCTGCACGTCCAGCCCAAGTAATCTATTTTAATATTATGCGACGAGATAACTTTATTGCACGCGTCTTTGATCTCACTTCAACTGCTTTTCTCACGTATTATCGCACTGCGTTTGACTCCTGATGCATTATTCATGCGAACATTATTATTCTCATTGCGTGATCTTACAATTAGTTTATCAAATGATACACACCGATGTAATTCTCACGTTCCATTAGTTTCCTAGAAGTCAATGAGTTCCCGAAGATAACAATTTTGAGTTTATCAGTCAGGATAGAATAACATTTTTATCAACTGGCTAGAGGATTCCGTTAAAAAAGAAATATACTCCTTATGAACCATTTTGTCCGACGAAACCAAAACACAAAAATTGCAAATCTGCCCAGTGAACCACCTTTTTTTCTATGTTCGAACTTTTTTCACGGAAATTACTTTATTCGGTTCCCAAGGATGAATGAAAAATACGATTTGAGTTGTTTGCTGAAATTCGAAATTTTAAGAAAATTATTGTTATTCACATTTTTCTGCATGAATTTGGTCATCATTTATTTGCTATCGATTCTTTGAATGTATTTTGCTACTTTTTGAAATGGTAATTTTAAACCCAACACTCTTTCAATACAGATTTTTTATTTTGACAATAACCGTAATTTGTTGAAAATACACACAATTTGTTTAAACAATCGAAAATAAATATAACTTCTCTATCTAACTTATTATTTTTGATCATCAAATATAAATCTGTATTTAAGATCGCATTACATAAAAAAATGAAATTTTCATTGAGGCACAAATTATTACTTTTTTTCGCCCGGCACTCAGCGCGCGTCGCCCGTGTCGCGCGTGCCGCACAGTGGGAGCAAAAGCACTTTTTTTCGTTCAAAAATGTCCCAAGACTTCAATTTTGGTACGATTTGTAATTTTTCTTTTAATTTGAAGTTCATTAAATTCTCAAGATCTTGACGCTCTGAACTTTTATCTACTCCAATTGTTTATCAGTTTATCAATCATTTTTCCACTAAAAGTATGTAAAAACTGAAATTTTCTACAGAGCAATTTTTTACGCTTAATTAACTCAGCAGAAAAATTTTATATTGTCTTGAGTGAATGTTCAGGGACTCATAGAATACAAATAATTTGTTTATTATTTCATTTATTTGTTATGAACAAATCTTATGAACAAATTGACAAAAAGTCTTATTATCAGTAAAAAAAAAAACTTTTTTGCAAAAATTGTTTCGTATTAATGTAGAAATGGTATTTAATTACAAAACTAATTTAAAGGTTTATAATAACAATTGTTATAAACAAATTTTGTGGCGAAATAATAAAATTTGAGATTTTTTCAAATTATAATTTCCTTCAATAGCCAGAACGACTTCGGGTATTTCTTAAAATAATAAACATTTAATAATATTTGATAAAATATAATAATTTATATTTTTATAAACAAATTAGATGAAAAAATAAAACATTTTGGTCCTTTCGCATAGACATTTTTTTCTAGAAACGTTTTAAGCTATTGAACGAATGACTGCTAGCTACAACAATATTAGAAAATTTAACAATAATCACTGTCATTCATAATTCTTATGAGAAAATATTCAAACTTGAGGTTTTATCAAATTAAAATTTTCGTTGATGGCCAGAATGGGTACAGATATTCTTCAAAGGCAGTATCTTTGATAGTATTTAGTAAAATGCAACAGTTTAAATGTTTGTAAAAAATTTAAATAAACAAATTTCAAATGTTGGCGGTTTCACTTGAAAAAATCGGGTTTTCGGATTGTTACATTTTACCAAATATTATCGACGATATAGGTGATATTTTCAGGAATAATATTACCCATTCAGGCCACCAAAGAAACTTTAAATTTGATAAAACCTTCAATTTAAATATTTCGTCACCAATCCGTAGTTTTTGTTTCAATCATGAAAACCTACATTGAAAATAATAAAATAAAATATTTGGAAAAATGATTCAAGGTACGAAAACACATAAATGAAAAAAATGTGCATTCCGAAAAAATCTACAAATTTGAAATAACCTTTTGTTATAATACACTCAAAATGAAAAAAAAAGAAATTTTGAACGACAAAAGATACAATAAAATTTTGACTAATAAAATGTTTCGCCTAAGTTATATCTACAAATTTTCTTCGAGTCATTTTACTTTAAGATGCGTATTTTTTATTTAAATCACAAAGAAATTGAAAATAAATAAAATTAAATTTATCAAAAAACGACAAATTGCATTACAAATTTTAATTTAAAAAAATGGTTTTTCTTATCCGATGCGCACTTTTATTTATTTTAAAAAGAAGTTAATGCAAATCGTATGTTTTAATACTAATAAATATTATGAATTGTAATAATATAAATTTATTAAAATAATATATTTTCATGGTATCTGAGAATGAGAATTACTGCAAAATATGGAGCAAATATTAAAGTTTACATGAAAAATAAGATTTGTACATTATTTACCGGAAAATATGAATATTTTTATGATTTATTTCACTTTGACCTTAACCCTTTAAAACCCAATTTTTTGTCAACCAAAAAGACAAAATTTCAACTAAGAAAGATAAATTTGTAAACAAGAAAGATGAATTTTCTAATATAGAAGATTAATTTTCATTTTCAAACGGAGAAAATTGACCTTAAAAGTTCAATTATATTGATTCAATTGAATTTACCTTAAAAGTTCAATTTTCTACCACAAAATATCGTCTAATTAAAATAGTTTAGGCCTAAACCTGCAAAAGTGCATTTGCAACCAAATAGTCTAAATTCTTAAACAAAAAAGATTAGAATTCTATCCAGACCAATTTAATTTACAAGCAAAAAAAGAAGAATTTTTATAAAGCAGTTTGAATTCGCAACCTCCAATGTGCAACCAAATAGTCGAAATTTTGAAACAAAAAAGATTAAAAATCAATCCAAAAAGTTGACTTACAGCTAGGCAGACAAATTTTTTTAATGACTGTTGAATTTTTAACCGGAAAAGTTAAATCTTCGACGAAAAAGAATTCATTTTCATACCAAAAAGATGACTTTTCTACAAAAAATGATGAAATTTTTACCAAAGGACGAACCTTTAACAAAATTGTTGAATCCTTAAACATGTAGACGAATTTTAAATCAAGATAAATTTTAAAAAAATATTTGACTTATCAACTATACAGAAAGTTAATTTTTAACCAAATAGTTTAATTTCCTACTAAATTGTGCAATATACAAGCCAAACAGATGAATTTTCTACAAAAAAAAACAATTTTGATGTCAATCATACATCAGTTGTAGCAAATATATTGAAAAGTAGTTAAACTTCAAAGCAAGTAGTTGATTATTTAATTAAAAGATATGAATTTTTAAGAGAATAATTCAATCCTTAACAAAAATAGATAAATTTTCAACCCAGTATTTCAATTTTATGGAAAAAGAACTAAATCATTAATTTCTACCAAAAAATACAGATTTTCAGCAAAATAGATTAATTTTCAGTGAAGTTGGTGAATTTTGAACTAGAAATGATCAATATTTTTAAATAGCACATTCGAACAAAAAATGGAATTGTTATATTTTTAGTTCAAAAAATTCATTCTTACTAACAAAAATAACATAATTTTCAACAAAAGGGTTTAACTCAAAAAATAATTTTTTAAACAAGATTAATAATTTTCTGAAAATGGACTAGTTTAATTTTGAAGGAAAGACATTATTTTAAAAAAAATCGTTTAATAATAAAACAGTCAAGCTTCAAACCAGGTAGTTAAGTTTTTGACAAAAAAGATCACCTTTTCTTAAAATAGTTGTATTTATCACTAAAAATATGAATTTTCAAACAGAAAATTAATATTAAACCAAATAGTTTAATTTTCTGCCGAATTGTTGAATTTGTAAGCCAAACAGAAAAATGGTTTACAATACAGATCAGATCAGATCAGACAGATAAAAGTTTAACCAAGCAGTTTGTTTTTTTTAATAAAAGAATGTGCTCTTTCCAAAGAATAGTTAAACTTTGAACCAAAATAGATTAATTTTCAGAGCATTTTCAAAGATTACAAGAAATTTTTAATAGATTTCCACAATAATCTGAAGGGATTCTTAAGATCTTAGCGTATTTTTAAAACTTCTAAGGCATTTTCAAGAGCTTTTAATTTTAATATATTTTAAACATTTCTAGAAAATTTTAAGGAATTTTTTGTTAATATAAATCATTTAAATGGGTTTTAAAGGATTTGAAATATTTCAAAGTATTGAATTTCGGAATGTATGGAACGATTTTATAGGGTGTATAAGGTCTTACGATATTTTAAAAGATTTCACAGGATTTTAATAGATTTCCCAAAATTTCAGGAAATATTACCAGATTTAATAGAATTCCACTGGTTTTATTAATATTTTTGTGAATTTTAAAGAATTTATTCAAGAAAAATCAGATGTTTTTTAAGGTTTCAAAAATTTGAACTCAGTTTTTGGAATACACCCTCAAAGTGCATACATGGTGAAAATCATTGTAAAGTTCATCCTGGGTCTCCAACACCCCAGCGTATTTAATCATGTTTTGTTTAACCCCTATTGCATTTTTTGTCACAATTAAATTATCCGATATAGTTTAAAGTATCTTTCATAAGGTAGAGTTGATTTTATAGCCATTTATTTATTTTAAGTTTGTTAAATAAGTTATTGAAAAAAGTGAAAAAATGGGTTTTTAACTGAAAAATTTATAACTCACGCTATTTTCATTATTTTAACCTAAAAATTTCTGACTATACTTTTGAAATAGTGCACTTTCATAAAAAAAATATTACAACATGGTTGTTTTCAAAAAAGATTGTTATTTTTTATTCATTTCAGATTTTTCACTTTTAAATCGATTTATTATTATAAAAATGGAGGAACTTTGACATGTAATACTATAAAAATACAAAAAATTTTAAAAAGAGACATATATAACTGTATTTTAAAAATTATATTTTATTCAATACATCCACAGTCTGTTCTCGCATGAGGCGCTGCCGTAAGTTATAAGCCATTTACAAAGAAAAAAAGTATGGATTATTCGAGAAAAAAATGATTTCACTTCATATGATACAATTACGTTAGAAAGTAAACAAAAATCAATCAAATTTCAAAAAATAATTTGCTCCAAAATTACTTTTTCACTCACTAAGGGCATACTGGGTGTTAAAGACCCCACGTTCAGCTGCTACTGCTAGTAGACTGACGCCTGACGTAATTTAAGGGTTAATTCTACTCAGATCATTGGACTTTTTTGCATTTGTAAAAGGTTTTCTTTAATTGGTCCTGCAGAACTGATAAAATGAACAAAGGATTTGGAATTTTTTTTAATTTCTTGGCATTTTCAAGAGCTTCACGATTTACAGAATTTTCGTATTATTTCAAAAGTATGAAGGGATTTTAAGTACTTTGAAATATTTTAGAGCATTTTAAAATATTTGAACAATTTTAAAATATTCTAAAGGATTTGATAAGAATTTTCTGGAATTTCGATGATTTTATGAGGGTTTAAGAGCTCTCAAGGTCTTAATAAATTCTTAATAATCTTAACAAATTATCCAGGATTTCAGGAAGTATCAGATATAATGAAATATCAAGCGATTTTATAATATTTTAATTGATTTCAAATAATTTATTACAAGAAATGAGTGATTTTGAAGGGTTTCAAAGATCTAGAGGGATTTTTTATTTTTTGCAATTAATTTGGTATTCGCCCTGAATTCTTTTTAATTTATCCTAAGTTCTTTAAAGAAATTGTAATAGTTCTAAATTCACACAATTCTAATCAATTAATCTGATTTTTAAAAGGTTTTTATTTCATTCATCTTGAAGTATTTAAAAATCACTTTAAATTCTTAGGCATTTTATCAAATTCCTTTAAATTATCTTTGATTTTTTTAAGCTTAATTAAAACTTATTTGAATGCATTGTTTCATATTTTTGATTTTTTTTTAATTTACTTGATTGTTTTTTAAATTTTATTTGATTTGTTATGAAATTCGTCAAATTCTTCTCTTTTCCCTTAAGTTCCTCTAACTTCACTCGAATTTTGTTGATCAGTGGAATTTTTTCGAGTTTAAAGTTTTTTTCCGATTTATTCAAATTTGATATTAATTTTTTTGTAGGCATTAGTTACCTCTTTGATTAGAAATTATTAATTTTAAAAGATTTAAAGATATTTAAAGTTTTTTGTTTGGAATTCGCAATGGGTTCTTTTAAATTCTTTGGAATTCTCTTGAATTTTTTTTATTAACTTAAATTCTTCCGAATGCACTCAATTTTATTCAATCCAATGGATATTTTTAATTTAAAAAATTTTTAATTTAACTGATCATAAAATCTTTTAAGCATTTCTTAACACATATCAAATTCTTTTTAATTGCCTGGAATTTTTCTAAGCTCATTATTAATTTACTGAAGTAAATTAGGTTTTTAAATATTTTTAATTGGTTTTTAATACATTTGAATTCTTTAGCATTTAACTTAAACTGAAGTACTTTTGAGGCCTGACGAATTTATGCTAAAATTGTTACCCTTTGAGCGCGAAAAAAAATCCCAATGAGCGTGACAAAAAATACCCTTTGGTCCCTGTGATGTATCCCATAGGGACTATTAGGCCTATTAGTATTTTTTCTGAATTAAAAAAACTATATGTAGTTCAAGAATTTTCATGTAGAGAAATGCCAGATTTTTTACACGAAATAATCAATATTATTTTTCTTTGAAACAAAGTTTATTATCTATATTTGTACATCGAGTCTTAATTGTAATTTAAATACTTAAAAATATGATGCTAGCTTTGATACACAGAATAAATAAAGTATATTAATGATAGTTAACACCTAAATGCCGTTTTGCATTTATAAATTGTCAGACTCTTAATATTAAATTTAAATTGCTCCCTTTATTTTCCTTTGATTGAATTTAAAAGCAAAAATTTAATTTGTTTGTAAAAACTGACAAGTTATAGTTTCCTAAATTAAAGCAAATTCTTTAGTCATTAAAATAACAAATGGAAATATCAATTTTAAATTGTATTTACCTTTCTAACCATATAGTGACTATGACAGCAGAAATAAAATAATATTTAAATGTCGAATTTCTCAAAGAAAATCAGCTTCTAATAAAAAAAAAGATATTTTTAAAAAGTTTTAACCCCCTTTTAAAAGGAAATATGTAATTGTAAATTAATGGTACAGTAACATACAATAAATCATACATAAATAAAAATTTCTATAGAACACTGCAGATTTATTACTTCCTGAATAGGTGGAGCCACGCAATCAAAAAGCTATTAAAAGTCTAAACTTTCTTTGGATAGTCGCTATAGTATTTTCTCACTTGTATTTATCACCGTCATTTTTTTATTACAACTATATGCATGTGTGTAGGTTTAATGACATCTAATTATTTGATATAAGGAAAACTCACGTCGTCTCGAAATTCGTGATGAGAAGTCAAATATTTTTTATAAGATTAGCTGATTGTCTCAAAATGTCGAGACGAGTTCATCCCCTTTTCCAGCTATACCCATTTTTCGGTTCTAGAGGCAGTCGAATTTTAATTGATTATTTATATTTTTTTTTGCAATTATTTAACTTATATCAGGCCTGAGATTGCATGGAGGCCACGGAGGCATAACAATTTGTTTGTAAATTTTGGTTGTTTAACCATTTTTCCAGAATTAAAAAGTGTTCAACGGGTTCGTAAACGCGCCTAGGGCGCGCGACTCTTTATTCTCGCGCTTCGCGCTCGATAATATATTTATCTCGCGCTCCGCGCTCAGTCTTTGCATTACCCTCCATATTTGTGCACAGACCAGAATGCGAATTATATCAAATACTTTAATTCAAACGCCTCATAAACTACAATCATAAAGTGAAGCTGAACCTTTTTCTTTAATTTGACATTAAAGAAGGTTCTCAAAGAACCTACGGCCTTGACAATTACATTCTCATCGCCATAATCGCGCTTCGCACTCTACTGTTACATTATACAGGCTCTAATTTTTAAAAATGTGAGCTTATCGAAAAATTCGGCTAAAATAGTTTTAAAATATATTTGGAGTGAAAATTTTTGGATCCATGAAAAAAACCATTTTTTCTATTTTTTGAAGATTTTCAGATTTTGGAAGGGTATATAACTTTCTCATTTTCATCAGAATTAAAAATTTTATTTGGATAATTTGAAAGTCTTCGACCCATCTATGAGAAACTTTGAGAAAAAATTTTATAAGTTAAAAAAATATTTTTTATTTTGAAAATGCTATAATTTTTTTTAATTTTGTGCTAATCGAAAAATTAGGATAGAATAGTTTTGAAATATATTTTTTATCTGGTGAAAATTTTGAATAAAATTTTTGGATCTATAAAAAAAAATTTTTCTATTTTTTTAATATTTTCAAATTTTTAAAAGTATATAACTTTTCTAATTTTTATCAAAATAAAAAATTTTATTCAGATAATTTGCCTGATTAACGAACTTAGCCTTTATTTCGGGGACCGTCAGAAGTGTATCAAATGCGGACTTGATTAGACAAATCCCTCAAAAGCACCGATGAAATTTTATGGTTTTCGGATTCTGTGAGTGCCGAAACGTAAAGATCCGTTAAAAACCAAAAATTGAAAATTTGGACGATTACATTCCATTCTCAGTAATGAGAATGTAAAAATATTACAGGAAATTTAATATAGGACTACAATGATTTTCCTAGAACGATTTTCTTATAATTTTTTCGCAATTTTAGAAAAATCAAAATAATAAACTCAGTGCGAAAATAAATTATGTTGAAATATTGAAGGAAGTGATGCAAAAAATAGCAAAATTACAAATAAATGATTGATTCATTTATTTAACGTGGTATTTCAAATTATTGCAAGGGATATGAAGGAACTTAGAGAAAGGATTTAAAATATTGAGTTATTTCAAAAGATTTTATACGATTTGAAGAGATTAAAAAAGATTGTCAAAAAAATGTCAAAGATTTTCGTTCGATTTTTTAAAGATTTCAAGGTATTTCGAAGAATTTTGTAGGATTACAAAAGATTTCAAAGAATTTCGCAAAAGTTAAGAGATATTCAGCAAAGTTGAATTATTTAAAGGAAGTTACAGGATTTTAAAAGACTTTTAAGCTTTTAGACTATTTTAACAGATTTCACAGAATGTCAAGATATTTCAAAGAACTTCACAAGGTTCAAAAAATTTCTTAGAAACTCTAATTACTTCAGAGAACTTACAGGAATTTAAATAATTAAATTTTTTTAATTATTTGAACAGATTTTAAAGAATTCTAAGTGATTTCAAAAACTTCAAGGGATTCCAAATAATTTCGTAGGATTTCCAAAGATTTTAAGCTTGATTTGAAAGGGATTTTTTTCTATATTTTTCATTATTCCATAAAACTATGTAAAATAATTTAAATGAATTGAAGTTTCAGAGAATGCTAAGATACATAAAAAATCTTACAAGATATAAGGCATTTTAGAGCACCTCAAATTACTTTTTAAAAAGTTACTGAATTTTAAAAGATTTTAAGGCATTTTATCATACTCCATAAAATTTCAATAAATTTTAAAAACTTCAAAGGATTTTAAATAATTTTGTACTTTTTCCAAAGATTTTAGGCTCGATTTTTAAAGGATTTCTAGAGAAACTTGGAAAATGATTTAATTGAATTAAAATTTCATAAAAATTTTGAGATATTTTCAAAAATGTTACAAAATATAAAGGATTTTAGAGGACCTCACATTACTTTTTAAAGTATTGCTAAATTTTAAAAGAGTTTAAAGGTTTTAAGCGATTTTAACATATTCCATATAATTTGAATAGATTTCCAAAAATTTCAAGAGATTTTACAGAATTTTGTACGGTTTCCAAAGATTTAAAGCTCGATGTTGAGGGGTTCACTCTGGAGAACTTTGAAATATAATTTAAATGAATTTAAATTTTAAGGAATTTCGAGGTATTTATAGGAATTTCACAAGATTTAAAGGATTTTATAGAGCCTCAAATTACTTTTAAAGAAGTAAAAAGATTTTCAATAATTGAAAAAATGTTAAGCTATTTTAACATATTCAAAAAAATTGTAATAGATTTCTAAACACTTCAAGGGATTTTAAAGAATTTGGTAGTATTTCAACGATTTTGAGTTTTATTTTTAGGGGTTTTAGAGAACTTGATGAAATAATTAAAATAAATTAAGGTTTTAAGGAAGTTTGAGGAATTTCTAGGGATTTTGCAGGATATAAAGGATTTTATTATTATCATATTTTATTCATTTCAAACAATTTCTACTTATTCTGATGGATTTAGGGAATAAAATAAACTTGATTTCAAATTATTTCTACGTATTTCATTAATACTAAGGGATATGAAGAGACTTCCAAATTTCCGTGAGATTTTTAAAGATTTTAATGGATTTCAATAATTTTACTATATTTATGGGGTTTTATAACACCTACAATTATTCCAAAGGATTTGCTAGATTTCAGAAAGTTTTAAGCTATTTCAATACATCTTAAAGAATTTTAAGAGATTTCGAAAATTTCAATGGATTTCAAAGAATCTTTTAGGTTTACCAACAATTTTAAGCTCCATTATGATGAATTTCTACAGGACTTTGGAAAATAGATCAAATAACTTGGAATTTGAAGGTATTCTTAATTGTCCAAAAGAAATTTACAAGAGTTAAAAGATTTTATTAAATCGCCAGATTTAAAAAAATTTCTAGGGATGAACATTTTTTCTGTTTGAATAACTTTATTAAATAAGGTTCATTTAATTTATGTTGAAGAGATTTCAAATGCTTTTTACTTATTTCAATGGATTTTTACAATTTACAAAAATTACAATGGAATCAAACATTTTCCAACAAATTGTAGGGAATAAAATAATGAAAAAATGAAGGATATAAAAAAATTCAAACACTTCCAAAGGATTTTAAGGATTTACACAATTTCAAGTTATTTTAAAAAATTCTAAACAATTTTAAGAGATTTAAAAAATTTCTAAGGATGTTAATGAATTTTTTATGGCTTCCAATGATATAATCGAATTAACCAAATTTCACAAGAATCAATAGATTTGATAGGACCTTGAAGTATTCTAGAGATTTTACAAATTTCAAGAGATCTCTAGTTAACTTTTAATTTTCAAAGATTTCAAAAGTGCTTGAAATATTTACATGCATCGATGAATTTTAATGGAATTTTAAGCAATTTTATGATATCAAGGAAATTCGCAGATTTATGCTATAATATTTTTTTCGTAAGAACCGTTTGCAATTTTACATGAAATTCGCTTTCGTTCTTTTCACCAATCTTAGTTTTTTGTATTGTCTAATTTATTTGTCAAAGTTTTTTTAATACTAAATAATGTTAATAATAATTAATAATAATTTCCAATTTTATTCGTTTGAAAATTATCATATTTTATAATCAAAAAATAATTTAAACCAGTTCTTAGGTGAATAATTACTTTACACATGAAACGTCAACAATTATTGCTTGAATGAAAGTTTGGAATTAAAAACTAAAATGCTGTGAAATCCCAGAAATTCTTTGAATCCTCTAAATCTCCTAAATGCTCTGAAATCCCTTAATTGCCTGAAATCCTTGAATTCCTTGAATATTCCGAATTCTCTGAAATTCTTTAAATTGTGTGAATCCATTGAAACCCTGAAATTCTATAGATATTATAAATTTCCTTAATTCTGTAAATTCCGTAACGATCTTAACTATTTTGAATTCCCTAAAATTTCTTAAAATTCTGAATTCCTTGAATTTTCTGAAATGAGTGATTTCTTTGAATCCTATTAAATGTTTTATTTCTTTTATTGTAACGAACTCCTTAAATATACGGACTTTCCTAAATTCTTTGAATGTTCTGAATTTCTCGCATTTCTTTAATTCGCTGAATTTCTTCAATTACCTAGTTTCTCGAAAACCCCTGAATTCCTTTGATTATTTGAAATCCTCTAATATTTTAGATTTTCTGAATTCCTGAAATTTTCTGAATCTCCTAAATTCGTGAAATTCTCCCAATTTTCTCAATTACCTGAATTCAGAATATTTTATATAATTAAAGACATTCCTAAAGTTCTCCACATATTTTAAATCATTAAAAAATATTCAGAATTCCTTCAAATCCCTAAGTTCCTTGAAATTCCTTAATAATTAGGAATTCTCAAAAATCCTTGAATTGTTCTAATTCTTCTGAATTTTTAGCATCATTTTTAGCATCTCGCAAATTCGAGGAATTCAGATGAAGTAGGGAATCCCGAAAGTTTGAAAATAATGCAAAAAATGTAGGGGATTTAGACGGAATCAAGGAATTCAGATATACACAAGAAATTCGAATTAATTTTAAATATTTCAAGGTAGTTAAAAAAATTAAAAATAACTTCACAAAGTTGAAAGCATTCCAAGCAATTCAAAACAGTGAAAAAAATATATAGAATTTAAAGAATTTAAAAAATTTTTAAGGAATGAAGCATTCGAAATTACTAATTTATTACTGATACAAATTTTGAAATTGACGACTTCACTATATAATAACTTTATTCATTTAGAAATAATAAATTTGAATTGAATTCTCCCACAATTAAAAAATTTCGATCAAACATTTTTCCACATTATTCTGTGAAAAGATAAGATATTTTTGCATAGAAAACAAAACCATACCTCTTAAATTTTAATTTTCTTAATAGTTAAACAGTAACATTTGAAAATGAAATCACACGCATCTTGTTTTATATTTATCTATTATTAATTGACCATGAAATATTTCCCAAGCCCTGCAGCGCATGTATTATATGTTAGTTACTAATACATTATATTTCGCTGAGAAAATAGCGTGGTTTTTATATATCTGGTCTTTTTAAACGACGTCCCCCTTCGTATCCACTCATTTTATGACAATCTCAGGCCTGATGCACATTTAGAAAGCGCATGAGTGCAACTGTGAAGTTAGCTGAGGAGCGATAAGATCACTTTTTTTTATTAAAAAAGGAAGAAATATTCAATAGATTACATAAATTTTCAACCAAATACTTAAATTTTTTACCAAAAATGCAATGATTATATTTTTATTACAAAAAATTATTTAAAAAGAAAAGAACTAATTTGTCCACAAATCAGTTGAATTTTCTACTAAACTATTGAATTTACCAGCTAAGAAGACTAGTTTTCTACCAACCATATAAATTTTTAACATGAATTTTTAAGAAAAAAAGTTCACTTTCAACCAAACAGTGGAATTTTCAAAAAAACTGCTGGATTTGTATTTAAAGAAATTAAATTTTAACAAACAAAAGACGACATTTGAAACTAAAAAGGTGAATTTTTAACGAAAAATGTAATAGGTTATATTTGAACTAAAAATACTTTTATTTTGTACAAAAAAATAATAATTTTAAGCAATATACATAAATTGCAAACCAAACAGTCAAATTTTCAATCGACAATAAGATTAATTCCATAACGAAAAATAAGGATTTTTCATAAAATACATCAACTCTGAATCAAATAGTTGAATTTTTAACAAAATCGTTAAATGTTGAAGCGAATAGTTGACTCTTGAACCAAAAATGCTAATTTTTTACTGAATAAATGAATTTTCAATAAATAACATACATTTGACACTAAACAATTGAATTTTAAAACTGAAACAGATTAATTTTAACCAAAAATTATATAGTTGAATTTTTATTACAAAACATTCATTTGTAAACAACAACAAAAACTAGTTTTCAACCAAATTAATTCTCAACAAAAAATATAAAAGTTGCAATTTAAATCAAAAAATATTGTTCACTCAAAAAAATATCTGGTTAAATATACCAGCATTCTGGGTACTCTAAACAGTAAAAATAGTAAGGGTATATTTAACCAGAATTATGAATGATTTAACAAGATTTTTATTTTTGTGTTATTTTAAACTGAAAACAATTGAGTTAAAAAAAAAGAAAAATGTTGCGACATGACATTTGAATCCTCAATGAAAACAAATTAATTTTCAACCAAACAGTTACATTTTAAGAAAAGAATTAAATTTCTACGGCAATAGATAAATTTTTAAACCAAAAAGCTGAAGTTTTACTAAAAGAGTTGAATATTGAATCAGTGAAAAGATTTTTCTGTTTATAAAGAAAAAATTTAACCCCAAAAGGTTGAATTTTTTCCAAAAATTCAAATTTTCTACAAAATAGTTACATTTTCAAACTAAAAATATGCAATTTCAAAAAATTAATTAATTTTCAACCCAAAAAGGTGCATTTTCAACAAAACAGTTGAATTTTCAACAAAATAGTACAATTTTCAAACTAAATAATAAAGTAGAGTAACTTTTTTTCCTTCATCTGTCTTAGAAGAATTTCATCTTTCTAGAATAAAAATGCAACTTTTCGATTGAAAATTCACCAATTTTGTAACAAATTAAACTATTTCGTAAAAAATTTACTTTTTGTTCAAATTTAATATTTTGATGTTAAAACGAGAACTGGAACTTCGTATGGATGAAAGTTCAAATTAAAAAGAAAGTTTATGATTTTTTATTAAAAAATTATTACTGTGATCTTGAAGAGGCATCTGCAATCTTTTTTGGATGAAAATTTAACCTTTTTTACTGATAAAAATTCATCCATTTTGAAAGAAATTGCACCTTTTTTAGATAAAAATAAAACTATTGGGTAGAGAATTCAACAATTTTGTTAAAAAGTTATCCTTTTTGGTTCAAATTTGTCTGTTTGGATTCAAAATTTCATTTTTTTCATAGAAAGTTATTTCTTGTTTAAAAATTTACTTTCTGGTCGTGAAAAGGCAACTGAGAATTTTTTTAACAGAAAAGTCAACTATTTTTTAAAAATTAATTTTTATGATTTGGAAATTCATCTGCTGTAATAAAAAATGTCTTTTTTTTATGAAAATGAAACTAGCTGTTTAAAAATTCTTATTTTCTGCTTAAGCATTTAACTATTTTGTTCTAAAGATTCGGTTGAGTCTCTTTGGTTGAATATTTGAACTATTTTGTTAGAAATTAATCTTTTTTTATTGAAAATTCAATCGCTTGAGAAAGTTAAACTAAATTTTCGAAATTTTATTTTTATTTATCAAAGTCTTATGCCTTTCGTAGAAAATGTAATTTTTCTATTTTTTTCAAGATTGATCATATTAGTTCAAAATTCTCCTTTTATGGTAAAAAAAATAATTCTCTTAGTTTTAAATTTAATTTTGGGTTGTGTAAAAATGCATCAGTTTCGTGGAAAATGAATTTTTTGCTGAAAAAACATATTTTTTGTTTTTAAATTTATTTTTTGTAAAGAAAAGTCGTCTTTTAATTTGAAGATTCAAAAAATTAAGTAAAACTAAATTTCTTTCTTGAGTGAGAAATCTTTATTTGTTAAAAATTCATCTTTTTGGTCTTGAAATTTTTTTCTGTAAATTTCATATTTTTTTATTCAAATTTAAATTATGAAACATTTTTGTTGGAAATTTATCTTTTCAGGTTGAAAATTCAACTATTATCTTAAATATTAAATTGTTTTGTTGAAAATTCAAGTATTTTGTTAAAAAGCCATCTTTTGTAGTAGAAAATACATTTTTTTATCTTTAAAGTAAATTAGCGAATTTCAGAATTTTATATTTTTATCTGAAATACTGTTTTTTTTTCGTTTATGAAAAATTCGAAGTTTAAAATATTACACGACTAAGATTCTAGTATTTGAATATTAATGCTCAAGGAAAATGTAAGATTAGTCAATAAAGAGACGGGGAACTTTGAAAATTAAGTTCTCGGACAGCCTGCCCAATTTTACTAGCAATAACTTACAAAAAATTTCCGGCAACTAAAAATTACTAGGATGGCCATAATTGATTTTCGAAAGTACGACAAAAACCTTTGAAAACTAAGAAAAAAATAGGACAGAAATTTATTTTAAAAAGATGACAAAGCAGGACATAAAGTTAAAAAAAGAGTACAAAGTAGGACAAAATAGTTGGTAAACAGGAAAAAGTAGGGCATAATAAAATACAAAGAATTAAATGAAAAAAAGAATCTTCAGACACATTTTTCAAATGAACTGTTTTATTAGATTTCATCAACGCTTAATATCTTATATTTTTATTTTTTAACCCTAATGCATTCTATTCAGTATCACAAATGCACACATATATATTTTTTGTATGGTAGGAATTTTTAATAGTACTTTACCTTATGAATTGACGAAGAAATCTTTAAATATTGAATAATAATAATTTGTACAAAAAAAGGTTTAAAATTTGCTTGAAAAATAAAATAATTAATATAAAATTTAATTTGCTTGAAAAAATCGGATAAAAACCCGGGCAAAGTAAAAAATCCTGTATGGCGACTAACACAAGCCCTAAAGTGAGGACATATCCGGAGAAATCCGGACGGTTGGTCACCCTAAACTTTACAGTTACGCTCATCCGCTCTCTGGTAATATTATTCTTTCTAAACTTATTCTTTGCTCTATTAGATAGTCAATTTTCAATAATAATCATATCATATTGGAATTTATAAGAGTAGTAGTCACAGTGCTATAAATAAACTTATTTTAAACTAAAATCTCATCGTATTTACATATTTAGCGCCTAGATTTACATTGATGAATTAATTATTACCTTGGATTTCAATTACTAGTAGCGATTGAGATCGAGGAGTGAACGGAGACTGATCCTAGGTCCTCTCTGGTACTTTCAACCTCCTCTTCAAGACCGTAAGGATCAAACGGTTCAGTTTGAACTGCAACGTCCTCGTAGTCCAGTTCTAGAGTATCTTGTTCATAAATAACGTCGTGACTTCGCGGTCGAGCGACTGAGGGTATCCAGGGTTGAGGCACTCCTTTTCCAAGGGCCAAGAACACAGCTGCTGTGGTTAATAAAACAACGGACGCTACTCCAAATACCAATCGCCAAGATCCTGCAATCTAGAAAAAAATTATTCAGTTAAACAGTACACTGATTGGCCATTTTAGTTCAGGAACATTAAAAATGTGATCTATATTTTTTTATCGATGAACAAATCGTTTCTTTAATAATTGTTTATAACAATTTTTTCTGATAAATACTTTTTCTGCATTCAATTTTATACATACCTCCAAAACACTTGTAATTTTCAGTGATTTCCGTAAATTATACATAATACGCTGTGACCATTTTTATCAATAATTTATTTGAAATTTATTATATTATAGAATTACATTTCATATGTCATTACTTTCAACTAATCAATTAGTTAATTATTTTGAATGCCAAGAAATGGTCCCAGCAAATTCTGTACAATTTACGGAAATCACTGCGAATTACAAGCGCCTTGGAGGTAAGTACGGAATTGAATGCAAAAAGTATTCATTAGAAGGTATTGTTACAAACAATTACAAAAAAACTATTTGTTTATTGATAAAAAATATATATGAAATTTTTAATTAATTATAAAGCTTTCGTGCTACAAAAGTATTTAAAAATGATTATGACAAGATTTTATAATAAATAATTATTAAAAAACGATTTGTTTATCGATAAAAAATATATATCACATTTTTAATCAATGATAAGTACTTTTTTGCCACAAAAGTAGTCAAAAACTACTCAACAGTGGTTATAGCAATATTTTATTATAAACAATTATTAATAAAAATATTTCTTTTTTTCCCACAAAAATGCTAAAAAAATGGCCAAAAAGTAATTATAAGTAGTAATAGCAAGCTTTTGTTATAAACTATTATTTATTTATCAATGTCAAAAGACATATTATACATGATAAATGAATCATATACGCTTATTTGGGACGAAAATTTCTAAATATGACCGTAGTTCAACTTTACGGTACGCTCAGGTGATGAAGAGTGCACTTTCCAAGGTCATGCTCCTGACGTATTTGGGCTAGGACACTTTTTTTTAACATATGCCAAATTAACTCCATTTTAATTTATTCTGTAGAAACTTTGTGGTGGGATCCACAGGAAATGAGGTATTTTCCAAAAACACAACTTCTTTTTTAGTCAAAAATGCAAAAAAAAATGAAATTTTTGAAACCTTATAATTCCCAAAATAATAGGTCTAAAAGACTTTTCTTTCTAAATATACGCAGATTTTTGTAGACTCTTTTTCATCCGCTGGCACATTCAACGTAAACTAAACTTGACAGGATTTTTTTGGAAAAAACTAAAGTCCACTTTTTGCCCGTAAAAACAGGCAAAATGGCCAACTTTGATAGGTCATAACTCATGACCGATCATAGGTAGGATGTTGTTCTTTTTTTGTAATTACAGCAAATTAAGTCTAGTTTCACTCACCCGTGGCACACTTTTTCGTGCAGTAATTATGTGCGAAGGCAGACAGTATTTTTTGAAACTTAGTGATTTTTTGCTGAAAATCCACAAAAATGGGGACTTTTTAATATCTCTTAAGTCAAAACCAATAGAAGTTAACGGATTATTTTTTCTTAGAAAATTTGTTCAAAATTTGGTTTCCTTTCTTTTTTCTGTTGGACATTTTGCTCTAAAATGCAATGGGAATTATCGGTCCACGCAAAAGTAACTTTTGGAACTGTTTAAAAAAAAATCCGGTTTGGAAATTGATTTATTCTAGCATTTTTGATATGTCAAAAAGGACCCCTTAACGAAACTTTCTCATTAAAAATATTGCAAATGGGATTTTTGTGGAATCAAACTACCTGATGCCTGGACTATTTAGGAACTTTTCAGGTTTAAGAATTTTTTTTAAACACTATAAGCGTGGAACGAAATTTTAAAATGAACAGGCGAATGATATATTTCATAAAGATTCAAATTAGCATAGTAAGTTAAGCATTTAAAGTAATAGTTAATTTATATATAAAGAAATAAACAATAATCTCATTGGCAACGATCACATAGTGATTAGCAGAGGACAATAACATCGTTACCCACATCAAATTATAGATGACTGTAATTGACATGATTTGCACTCATTATGCGTTTGAAAAAGTGACAAAACATAGTCTATAAAAAGATTAAGCAATTATAAATATATTTTTGCAAAGATGTTATTCATTTTCTTTGCAGATATTGTTTCGACAATCATTATGCTTTCGCTTTGCTCAAGCTGACAATGATTAGACATCAACATATAAACATCATTTTAAGTTTAGAATACTACCATCGCGTATTTTTATTCACAAAACTTAATTAAAATCCAAAAGCTCTTAGTTGAATGTATCTGAATTAAAAGTAACCTATACAAATAAAATCTATCGAAAATATTTATAATAAATATTAATACCAGTAGTTTTATTTTTGATTTTTCTTTTATATAACGGATCATCCATAAACTACGCTACCAATTTTGAACAATTTTTATATCCGCCCTCCCACTCGCTGATAGCCGTGTATTTGGTTAGCCCCCCCCCCCTCCCCCTTCCAAGTAACGTAGCCCTGAGGTAAACCACGATTGTTTATACTGATTTTTGTGTGTGTTTATAGTGATTCAAGAATTTCATGTGACATTTAATTCAAATATTATTCAACTTTTAAACTAGGAAAGATGGATTTTTAACCAAAAATAAAATATTTAAGCTTTTAATTGCAAATGATAATTTTAAAATTATTTTTAAAAAATCGTACCAAATAGTTGAATTTTTTATAACAAATTATTGAAGTTTTAAGATAAGATGACGAATTTTCTATACAAAACAATTGAATTATCAAATAAAAAATATGAAATATTGATCAAAAAGTTAATTTTATACCAAAAAAGGTGAATTTCCAACAAAATAAAAGAACTCTCAGCCCAAAAGTTGAATTTTCAACTAAACTAGATTAATTTTCAAAGGAACTACAACTTAAAAATCTATTTCTTAATCTGTGAACCAAAAAGATGAATCTTTAAACACAAAGATTAATTTTACACCGAAAAAATCTAATTTAAAACAAAATTGAAGAGTTCTCAACTAAAAATTTGAATTTTCAATTAAAAAAGATGAATTGTTAAACAAAAAGATTAAATAACTACCAACAATGACGAATTTCTAACTAAAATCAGAAATTCTGAACCACAAAGTTGAACTTTCAACTAAAGAAACTAATTTATAAACAAAACGATTAATTCACTACCAAAAGGATGAATTTTCAATCAAATTCAAGAAGTTTCAACCAAAAAGTTGAATTTTTAGAAAGCAATAAAGAAATAAAATTTTTAAGAAAGAAGTTCAGCTTTAAAAACTAATTGTTAAATGTTTAACCAAAAAGATGAATTTTTATACAGAAGATTAATTTTTAAGTAAAAAGAATCATTTTGTAGAAAAAAAAAAGATTTTTTAACAATATTGAAGAATTGTCAACCAACAATTTGATTTTTCAAATAAAAAGAATAATTGTCTCCCAATAAATACGAATTTTCAATTAAATTCAATCATTCTCAATCCAAAAGTTGAAATTTCTACTTAAAGAAATAATTTTAAAAAAAAAAGATAAATTTAATACCAAAAATGACTAATTTTTAACAAAATTTAAAAATTCTGAACCAAAAAGTTCAATTTTGCACTCAAAAAAGCATTTAAAAAAAGGATTAATTTTCTAAAAGGTGTTTTCATCCCAGAAAGATTAAATTGCTACTAAAACAGAAGAATTTTTAAATCAAAAAGACAAACTGAAAAAAGTTGATTTTTCATTAGAAAAGATTTCAGTTGACTTTTTATCGCCAAAATATGAATTCTTAACAACAACCAAATTTTCTACGAATTAGTTGAATTTTCAACAAAGCAGTTGAAAATTCAACCAAAATATATGAATCTTTCACAAAATTGTTGAATTTTCAACCAAAAAGTTGCATTTTTGTTCAAAAAAGCTGCAATTTCTACGAAGAAAAAAAGAATTTCTTAATTCAAAGAAAAAGTTGAATTTTGATAAAAAAAAAAAGATTCTCGTTGACTTTTGAAGACCAAAATAAAATTTTATACTAAAATTACATTTTTTAATCAAAATAGTTAAACTTTCAACCCAAAAGAATAAATTTTCAACCAAATCGTTGAAATTTGAACAAATAATAAGATTTATCAAAAAAATGATAATCTTCAGGAGGAAAAAACTGAAAGAAAATAAGAAATATAAGGCGCATAAATTACTAACAGCAATATAATGTCACGGCAAGCACAAAAGTTTATTTAAAAAATTCCCTGATTTTTCCCTGGCTGATTTTTTATTTTTCCTGTCGATTGATATTCAAAGACCAGAATCTTAAACTAGTAACATCTGATAACATGTTTAACGTAGAATCTTTCATAAACGGAATGAAACAATTTCAAATAAAAATTGAAAATTTTCAAATTCATTTTTATTAATAGTTATTTAAAGTTATAGAAATTCCTTGATATTTGCAAAATTTCTTGTTTAAATCCTTGACTAATCCCTCGCCAATAATTTTTTACTAGTATTCATACACTTTAATCTTCTACTTGAAAATAAGAATTTTTCCTCATTTTATCCTCAATTATCAAATGACCCAGTTCTCATAGAACTTTATAGTGCTCTACAACACTCCTATATATGTAAATAAGATTGAAACTTTATCAACTAATATGCCATTAACTGATGTGAATAACACGTGTGATGCAGATTTCTTTAATGATGACTAAAAAAATTATCTTATTGATTTGGAATTATTGTAAGTGACTCATTTAACGTCATTCCGATGTGTTTGCTATTTTTAGTTAACATAATATTTTTATAAACATTCAGATGTTTAATTAAATTTGTTTTTTAATCTTTTGGAAAATTCGTAAAATTTCTTCACCTTAAAGATCTTTATTTATGAAATTTACATGTTTTTGATAATTAACTTCATATTTTTAAATTAAATTTTGTCAGAAAAAAGATCCACTACATCCCTTTACTGGGAATCGAACCACAGTACTTCCGATTACAAGTCGAGTTCTTTTCCGTTAAGCTAGTAGAGAGATCGAAAGAAAAATCCTTTTTCAGAAACACACTCTTTCTTTTGCAAGGTCTTACATTTAATACGATTCAATTTTTAAAGGAATCTGTATCATCATTAGAGATGGTAACTATCTAGATCCAGCTTACTCTCCAAATAACAGAAAATACTGAACGTCTTTTCAGAAAAGATGGACAATTTTTTTATCATAAATTAAATGTTTTCTGAAAAAAAGATCTACTCCATCGCTCCACTGGGTATTGAAGCACAGCACTTCCGATCGCCAGTCGAGTGCTTTTCCGTTGAGCTACGAGGGTAGTTCAATAAGTCCTTAGAATGAAGTATAAAAACAATTTTTTTTGGGTAAATTTTTTTTTATTTTTCAACATAATCTCCTTGGAGCTC
>NC_046664.1:30593578-30619800 GCF_010883055.1 Belonocnema kinseyi
ATCTAGTCGGGAGTGGTGCTGACTGAAAACAGATGATTTGGAGCGATTCGCGCGCCATCTGTTGGTCATTCTAAGGACTTATTGAACTACCCTCGTATAAGAGAGATCGAAAGAAGAATCATTTTCTTGTAGCAAAGGAGTAGATATTTGTTTCGGAAAAAAATGTAATTAAAAAAATTGTTAATTTATTTCCGATCTAATCTAAAAAGGCGTTAAGTATTTTCTTTTATTTGAAGTGTTAACTTGGTTGATAGGGTTGGTTTCTTTTTTCACGGTGTGTGAAAAGATATCCACGCTGATTTATGGTTACTATCTCTGATGATAATACAGATTCCTTTCAAATTTAATGAGATATTCCAGAGTATTTCCAAATTCCTTGGAAAGTCAGAGTGAGGTTTTAGGATGTCACTATTTTCTTAGAAATTCGGTATTTTTATTAATTCAACTATTCCTTGTTTAGAATTATAACTTTTTCAATTGAAATATTAGCTATTGCATTATCAAACTACTTTCTTGAAACTTCATTTCGTTAGTTGATGGTTTATCGTTTTAGTTGTAAACCCTTTTTTTTTGTCAAAAATTTAACTATTTTGTAAAAAAATTCATCTTTTCTGGTTGAATATTAATCTTTTTGGTGACTACTTCATCTTTTTTATTGAAATCGAACTCCTCAAAGCCATGTGACGAGTGGGCCCCGTGACCAGATTCCTACCTTATCGACACTTTTTTTTATTTCCTAACTATTTAGTATTTTCACACTAATCGCCGCATCAATTTGAAAATTTGGACAAATAAAAAAGAAGCACTAAGAAAGTTGGGTCTGCTCCTAAATTTTAATAATCACGAAAAAAGATTTTTTGTAAATAATTTTGTACGGTACAGTAGGAATATGGTCACATGACCCATTCATCACGTGGCCTTACTTGCAAATTCCTTTAAACATTCATTTGGTTGAAAATTCATGTGTTTTGTTTTAATGAAATTAATTAATCTTTTTTGGCATAAAATCAATCTTTGGTTCAAAATTAATGTTATTAATTGAAAATGTAACTATTGAATGTTTGGTCAAAAAAGTATCATTTGATCAAAATTCAATATTCTGGGTGAAAATTAATCTGTTTAATTATTTCGTTGCAAATTTATTTTATTCGGTTATACATGCATTTTTTAATAGAAAATTTAACTAGTCTATTTCAAGTTCAAAATTTATCCATTACAGATAAAATTCAACTAATTTGTTGAAAATTTATCTTTTTCGCAAAAAAAGTTATATCATTAGTTTAAAATTTATCTTTCTGGTTAAAAATGGATTTTTTTTTAATTTAACTTTTTTGTTTTGAAAATTCCTTTTTCCTTCATTAAGAATTAATTATTTTAACTGAAAATCTAATTCTTGCATTTTGGTTTAAATTAATCTTCTTTAGTTGAAAGATTAACCGTTTTTTTTTAATGCGTGTGCTTTAAGTACGAATTACGTAATTTATGAATGACACCTTGTAAAATTCTGCATGACGGCTGTCACAAAAATTGATTTAAATAAATTTAGAAACAAATTTTGTCTGTATTAAAATTTTATTGGTCTCCTAGGTATAAGGTTTTTTATACCTACACAAAAATTTTAGAACAGTCAGGAGAAATGAAAAATTCGGCAGGAAAAAGTAACGGAATCTCGAAAAAGAGATTTTGTAGCAACCTAGTTAAATGTGCATTATTAAATACACTTTTTGGATGCAAATGGGAAAATAAAATTGATTAAAAGATAACAATTAAGGGAAAGATGCAGGCCTGTAGATAAAATAAGCAAACAGTTCAAATGAGATAAATTGGTGTCGGTAAATAGAAGAAGAAATCACATAGTATTATCAATAATTTCTTCTGAATGACTGAATCTATAAAATGGAAAGAAATTATCTCATGAGTAGCAGATAAGCTATATATATACTCACAGATCCGTGAAGAGCTTGAGTGACAAAATAATTGGCAGCTAGCAATCCAGCCGCACCCAATGTGGAGCAAAGCGCACAAGCTGCAGCCGCACACGCTGGCGATTCCGCAGGCGCGAGATCAGCAATTGCTGCTAATGCGCCTGCTGGAGCTGTTCCAGAAACCAAAAGAGCAGCAATTCCCAACCAAGCTGCCCCCAAGGCTTGGCAACCTGCGTATCCGGCCACAAAGAGCAATGCAGCTGGAATAAAATGAGCTGCAAAAAAATTCATAAATAAATTATTTTGGTTGGCGAAGATGTTTTTGTCATTTTATGTAACACGAAAATGCTTTCCTCGTTTTCTCAGCCTTTTTTAGAGCAGCAAAGAAGGTTTTTATTGGTTCTGAGGTACTTTACCGGCCTGGGCAGTAAAAGAGCACTTTCAAGGTCACGGCGTTTGCACGTCCATGCGCATTCGTTACTTCGACCCACGCGCACTCTTCTGCGCAGTATGTATCCCTTGAAATTAACCTCTAACTTGAGACGTAATTTCATGAGAAAACTTGAAAATCGTACTCTTATTACATAAAATATCATGTACACGAGGAAGTCTGCTTGCGGCCTCGTTCTTGCAAACTTACGCTAGACCGAAAGAAGAATATTTACTTCCTTGGTGCACAATATAGGCTATTCGTTTTTCTTTATTTTTTGAATTTCTTCATTTTATTATTTAAAGTTTAAAAGCACATAAGTGTACATTTTTCTTTTTTAGCGAATAAGTTTCTGATTTTTTTAAACTTCAAATACTCCTGATAAAGAGAAAGCCCTTAATACTTTTTACTTCTGATATTAGTTTTAGAGAAAATAAGTCCATTTTTTAAACCTATTACATTTTTTTTATTTCAAGCAGCAGTGGAATCATTAATATTTTTAGTTTGTTACATAAAAAATTAGAAATTTTCATTTCATTCTTCAAAATTAAGAGTCTAATATCTAAAGCAATTACAGAAAAAAGCAGAAATAAATTTTTGCTAACGAGAAATTTGTAAGTAGATAAATTTGAATTTTTAACCTGGAAACAGAACAGGATTCAATAGAGTCGACATGGTAAACATTTCCCATTTGATGGGTCAATTTTAACACGTAATGATCTTTTCTGTTGAAGGTAAAAATTACTCTGAAATCGCTGTAAATATTCCATTTTGTTTTTTCTGTTATGATAATTTGGCAGGACAACATTAACTTTTGACCAAACTATCAGATTTTCAAACGAAAAAGGCGAATGTGAATGAAAAAAGTTCATTTTCAAACAGTCCAATTTTCGACTAAACAGTTAAATTTGCAACCAAATATTTAAATTTTCGACTCGGAAATGTCAAAAAAGTTCAATTTTTAATCATATGAATTTTTAACTTAGCGTTGAAATTTTCAATTAAAAACATTATTTTTAACTAAATAAAAAACGAATTTTCATCAAGGTAGTCAAATTTCTAACCAGAGAGTTAAATTTTTAACATGAAATGATTAATTTTCAACCAAAAAGTTGCATTTTAACAAACAAAAATGATTTTATACAAAAACAGATAAAAATGTCTACAAAATACAAGAATTTTCAATCAAATAATTAAATTTGGAAGATGGAAATTTGAATTTTTAACAAATAAGTTCATTTTCAACTAGACATTTGCAATAGCAATTTGCAACCAAAAAAGATAGAATATCTACAAAATGAGAAGAAATTTTTTAAACAAAAAGACGCATTTTAAATAAAATAGTTGAATTAACAGCCAAAGAAATTTTATAGTCAAGAAAGAAAATATTTTACAATCAGCTTTTAACTAAAAAGCCGAATTTTAAACAAAACAGTTGAATTTACAGCCAAAAAACATAACTTTTCAATAAGATTGTTGAATTTTGAACATGATAATTTAATTTTGAACTGAATAATACAATTTTTGGCCAAAAAATATTAATTATTAACAAATAATGTTTAGTAAAAGCGTGGTAAAAAGTATTTCTTATTTAAAATATTTTCAAGCATATAAAACACTAAAAACGAAAAGTTGAACGGATTTCATTGTAAACAGCTGTTTCTCAACACAATCTACTGCTTACTGTTGAAAAATTTACATTATTTAGGCACGGCCTGCAAATATAAAAAGCCTATTTTACTTTTTTTAAGGCTTAAAAAATTACTTTAAAAAAATATGTTTTTAAAATAAATATACACAAGAAAATCAATTTTTTTAACATAATTGCACAAAAGAAGTTAAAATGAGAGAATATGTGTCTAAATACACAATTTGACTTTTGAAAGTTTATTTAATTTACAAAATTTCCTCCCAAAAATGTAATAAAAAGTTGTCTAGTGTTCAGTTCTCTGTACTCTCTAAGTCCGATTTAGTAGAAAATTCACTAATGAAATTAGTAGCATTGTTTCTGATAAGTTTCTTTAAAATGGTTTAGTTTTAGTTTGACATTTAAAAATAAATGAATAGTTTAAAGGGAACTGGGAAGATATAATTGAAAATAATTGTAGTTTAACGAAGACATATTGTCATAAAATTTAAACATCTTCGAGGCTTAAAGTGTGCAGAAATTTTCAGAATTAATGCAGAGTCACAGGCTCAATTTGATCCTAAGGAATATTTACGTGTCTTT
Organism: Belonocnema kinseyi; assembly: GCF_010883055.1. Lineage (NCBI taxonomy): Eukaryota > Metazoa > Arthropoda > Insecta > Hymenoptera > Cynipidae > Belonocnema > Belonocnema kinseyi. Next base: position 30,598,164 of record NC_046664.1, read on the forward strand.
TCTTGTACACAAATTAAAAATAATATTAAAATATTAAAAACCTACAACTACAAGTAGCTGGTTTGTATGGTGATATGTAATTTGATGTATCGTTCGTACAATTTCCACATTTTTTGTATTTTTCCCTTTATTTAATAATTTATTATAGTTGCATTACCAATTCCTTTTTCAAAGAATCTATATTATCATCCGAGAATAACAGAATTCCTTAACGTTCTTACAGGCTAGATGGAGCTATGCAATAAAATTTTGTCTGAAAAAAGATCTTTCGCTCGGCTGGGAATCGAAACACAGAATTTCCGATTGTCGGTCAGGTGCTTTCCCATTAAGCTACTAGAGAGATTAAGAGAAAACTTTCTTTTCAGAAATACACACATTATTATTCCAGGTGTTACAAGCAAAAACTTTCAAGGAATCTGTATTATCATTAGAGAATAACAGAATTTCTTAACGCCTTTACAGACTAGACGGAGCTATGAATTAAACAATATTTTAATTACATTCTTTCTGAAAAAAGATCGTCTTCTTTCGATCCGCTCGAAATCAAACCACAGAACTTCCGATTGCGAAAGGAGGTCTTTTTCAGAAAAAATTGTTTTTACCAAAATTGTAATTCTTTGCATCTAGTCTGTAAAGACGTTAAAAATTATGTTATTCATTGACGATAATACAGAATTCTGGAAAATTTTGACTTGCGACACCTGGCGTAATAATGCGTGTATTTTTGAAGAAGGGTTCTTCTCTTGATATTTTTGGTAGCTTAATGGGAAAGCAACCGACTGGCAATCGGGAAGTTCTGTGGTTTGTTTCCAAACGGAGCAAAAAGAGAATATTTCTTTTCAATAAAAAATTTAATTAAAAAGAAATAAAATTCTAACGCGAGAATTGAGGAAGAATTTTGTGCGTACCGGTATAAACAACAAGTTTCCTTGCAGTGGTGGTAGATACAATCTTTGATTCCCTGACGTGGTCTACCAAGAGGCCACAGGTCAAAGCGGCCATAAAGTGTCCAATGTGCGGCAAAGTCGTCAGTACAGAGTCCTGTTGAAAACGAAAACAAGGAAAGAAAAATGAGCAGTCACTCGACAGGAATGCCATAAAAAATTTAAAAGAGCGATTGGTCGCGTGGGTAAAATAACGTGAGAAAATGAAAACTTGAACAATGCCACGAGACAGGACAAGATATGAGACTTCAAATTCCGCGCTGTCGTATAGAAAGTACTCGTAAAGTAGGATAGACATAGGAGCACGCCCGCTATTTACCAGAGCATAAAAGGGTAAAACAAAAACGTATTGTTGTCACTTTGTCATGACACACTTATTTTGACTATAATGTGCAGAATTTCTAAAAATGAAACCAAGGATCCAACGACCAAATTTGAACAACCACCATAAATTCTCCTATTGCTATTTGAAAAAAGATGAGAATTTGCCTAAAAAAGAAAAAAAAATTATTTTGTTGGGTAAAATTAAGAAAGAGAAAAAAAGAGAAGACAACCAACCAACCCCTTCATTCGCTTTTTTATTTCTCTCGTCTTTTTTATTATTATCAAATCAAAATAAAAAAACATTTTTAAAACAAAAATCGTCAATGTTTCGGCACTCATGCAGGACCCTAATGAAGACAAGAAAAAATTGAGCAGACAGAAACAGCAACGGAACCCCGATGCTCTCTCCCTGATACCTGAACATCATGGTTTCGTTTCTGTTCATGACCGCTCAAATTTGTATTGCCTTGATAAGTGTGCAGAAACGTTGGCGATTATTTTTTACAAATGTTTTTCAGTGTAATTTCATCATTAAAATAAAAAGGGCGATAGAAATAAAAAAGAGAACGAAATGTATTTAGTTGGTTGCCTTCTCAGTTTCTTTCCTCTTTTTTATTTCTTTTCAAAATAAATTATTTTTCCTTTTCTTTTTACAATAAAAACATTTTATTGTGGTTGTCTAAATTTGTTCTTTAGATTCCTAATTTTATTTTGAGAAATTCTGCACGTTAACTTGATAATTGCACCTTAAATAGGATTTTAATCTTATTTAAAATCTTAAAATTTTTATTTTTGCTATTTTAAGCACTGTCTAATGAAAAAATTAATTTAAAAAGTGCCAAATAATACCAAAAAAAAATTATTTTTGTTTTGCCTGATATAAAAAATATGTAAATTTAAAGAAATGGTTTTACGCATAACATTTTTCAAACCACTTACGTTTGCTGTCGAAAAACCATAAATGAGTTTGAGGTATTTTGTCATCCCTAGGGCAAGCGTAGCATCACCCCATTGATTGCCCATGGTTGCAACAGCTGAAGCCCAAACTGGAACGGACCTCAAGAGTTTTCCCCAGGGTATGACAGCTGCCTGTTATCGAAAATAAAAGTATTTATATTAAGGTAAGATCATCTTAAAACCTTAAAAAAACTACCTTCAGCGGGAATTGAACCCAGATCTACCTGGGTTCGAATTCCGAACATTTTTTTTCTACAATTTTGTTATCTCTTATTTTCTAATTGTGCATGATAGTGCTTACATTTGTATCATGCTGATATGATCTGGGAAAGTCTTTGACGAAACGGCCGAACGTGAAGTACCAGCATACAGCCAATATGGCAAGACAATAGCAAAGGGAATCCCGCCCAAATGCTCGAACAACTGCTGTCCCGATCCAGCCAGTCAAGCAGTATCCCACACTGACAGCTGAAATTTTTATAATTGAAAATCCAACTGCCTGGTTGGAAGTTAAACTACTTTGTTAAAAAGAATGTATTTGTTAAATTCTGAACTATTTTTGGTGAAAATTCTTTTTTTTTTTAAATTAATTAAAATTTTTATTAATCTACTTTTGCTGCAAAATTTATCGTTTTTAGTTGAAAATTCAGTTATGACATTTTAAATTCAGAATTCATCTTTTTTGCTTAAAAATTGAACTTACAACTAAGTATACATTGTTAGCAATGGAAATACTTAGTAAAAAACAAATTCATGGTTTGAAGATTGAACTCTTTGTGTTAAAAATGCGTTCTTTTTTGGTTTAAAATTCTTTTTTTTTTATTGAAAATTTAACTACTCTATTATTGGTTTTAGAATTGATTCTTTTTTTATTTTTCTTCATGAATAATTTTTTTAATTTAAAAATTAACGAGTAACTAGTCCATTTCTGGTTGAAAATTGATCTTTTTTAGTTAATAATTCTAATATTTCATTTAAAATTTATGTATTTTGTTGTCAATTCGACATTTTTGGCAGAAAATTAATCTTTTTCATTATATATGCAACTACCTGATGGAAGTTAAATTACATTGTTAAAAAAAATTCTATTGATTGAAGTTTGATCTATTTTGATAGAAATTCTTTCTTTTTTTGGTTGTTGAAAATTATTTTTTTTTTAATCGGAAATTTTGTTAATCTACTTTTCATTAAAAATGGATCGTTATTAGTTGAAAATTCAATTAATTGGTTAAAAATGTAGGTATTTTATTCAAAATTAGTCTTTTTTGTTAGAAAATTAATCTACTAGATAAAAAAATACATCTATTTGTTTTAAAATGCCTATTTTGGTTAAAGATTTGTCATTTTAGTAGAAAATTCATTGCATTATTTAAGAATTTAACTGAATTAATTAAATGAAAATTCGTGTTTTTTATCAATAATTTTTTTAACTGAAAATGTAACTAGTAACTAGACCATCCTAGTTAACAATTGATCTTTTTTAGTTAATAATTCAAAATTTATATATTTTATTGTAAATTCGTCTTTTTGATTGAAAATTAATTTTATTTATTGGCAATTCAACTAGTTTGTTAAAACATAAGCTGATTTGGTAAAAATTAATTAGTTAAAGATCCATCTCTTTGGTTCAGAATTCCTTCTTCAATAGAAAATGAATATTTTTATAGACAATTCATCTTTTTAGTTAAATTGAAATGTTTTTTATTAAAAATTAAAACCTTTTTGGGTTGAAATATCAATTATTATATTTTTTGTTACAAATAATGTTTTTTTTTATTAAAAATACAACTACTTTGTTGAAATTTAAACTTCTTTGTTCGAAATTTTTTATTCTTGAACATTTATCGTTTTGGTTGAAAGTTTAACTATTCAGTTGAAATCGCCAATATCATTTTTTTCAAGTTTATATATATCTCGTTCAATATTTACTCATTTTGTTAAAGAATAAAATGTTTTGTTGAAAATTCATTCTATTATATTAAAAATTGACTTGCCTTCTAAAAAATTCGTCTTTTTTGCTTGACAATCCGACTACTTGTTTAAAAATTCACCTCGTTTGCTGGAAATTTCCACTATTTGTTTGTAAATGCAACAGTCTGGTCTCAAATTATTTTTTTTATGAAATTTTCAATATTTAATTAAAAAGTCATATTTTTTATCAAAATGTTATCTTTTACTTTCTCATGATTCAAAAGTTGCAATTCTTAGTCAACACTAATGTTATAGGGCTCATTTTATTCCTTGCAAAATTCTCTGAAAATCTTTTCAGTTACGTTATATTTTTAAAATGGTATTAAAAAACGATAGAATTGTTTATTTTCTAAATAATATTTTGCTTAATCACATTTTTTCAAATAAAATACAATTAAGGAGATTTGTAGAGTATATTTCAAGGAATCTAAAATATTTTTTACAAAACTTGGCCTTCAGTTCTCTTTAAAAATTAGTTTTAATTAACAAGAGCAACATTCTTAACGATTTTATCAATCTTTTTAAACAATTTTTATTTTTAAACTTGTGAGAACTATAGTACATCCTTAAAATATACTTACCAGCATAACAACTGAAGTACCAACTTCTATGTGTGCTTTTGAACCAAGTCATGGCAAGCATGTGTGCTGCAGGCATTGTTGCCCCCTGAACAAAACATACAAAAAAAATTTCTTTAATTTGGGTAATTTTTTTTTAAACATGTGATAGTGGTTTTCGATGTAATTTTTTCCCCTGAAACCGAATCTGACTTCAAAATTTGCCTATCACGTCAAATTTTGTTTTTTTTAGATAAACGGGGTATTAGCAGAAAGAATTAGTTCTATCAGCCAGTTGACCGTTTATATAAGTATACGTCAGTTTAGCATCTTTGTAAATTCTGTTTCCACTTGAGGTTGTTCCAACTGAATGAAAATTCTCTATTTTTCATGGAAATGATAAATTTTCATCATGTTTAATCGGCATAACAATAATTATAATCTGACTTTATGATAAATAAAAATGAAATGCGGTGTTGGGGAAATTCCTTGATATATGGTACTAATAACAGTTACAGTTACTATGCAAAAATAGTAAAATTGACAGTCTTCGAAACTGAAATTTTTCAAAAAAAGCTTCGCGAAAATTTACAGTTAAAAATAATGCAAACTTTACGTTTAACAATGAAAAGTTATGTCATTTTGAACCTTCACATTTGATTTTTTCAATCTGAATGATTTATAGTTGAAAACTTGAGTTTTGATTTTCAAAATCATAAAAATTAAAGAAATTTTATTTGCACATATTAAAACTTCAAGAGTTTTACTTGTAAATATTGAAACTTAAAAAGGATTATATTACATATGTAGAAGTTCAACTGAAGAATTTTCAAATATAAGCCTTCAAAATTGTAAAACTTCAGATTATCAATCTTAAATGTTAAAGAGTTTTCAATTTTGATAATTTACCATTCAAAAATATGCAAGTTTTTAGTAGATAATTCCAACTTCTGTAATTTTGATGATTAACAATTCAATTTTTTTAATTTTTAGATTGGAAATTGAAAACTCAACTTTTTATTTTCAAAACAGTCCAAATTAAAGAAGTTTAAACTGATATTCGTTAGAATTGAACAATTTTCAATTATAAATCTTAAAATTTTAACTATTTAAAAAAAACATTAAAAATTACATACATTTAAAATATAAATCTTGAAAATGGAATAATTTGCAATTCTATATTTTTAAAATTTTAGAATATATACTATAATTCTACAAAATTGTAGGACTATGAATTGTAAATCTTAGAATCGAAAAATCTTTCATTTAGAAAATTTACAATCAAGACTTATACAAGATTTAGGTTTTACAATAAAAAATTCTGTCATTTTGATGTAACTTTAAATGAAAATATAATTTAAAAAAATAAAATATTGCAAATTATTATTCATGTAAATTATCTTGTAAAAGTTTAAATAGTACATTTTAAAAATTGCAGATTAATGATTAATTTAGAAAACTTACAATTGAAGATGGAATAAGATGCAATTCTATAATTTTCATAATTAATAATTTTTAATTATAAGTCTTAAAAATGGTAGAATTTTGAATTCTAAATCTGTCAAATTGAATAGTTAAAAAATGTTTGAATATACAATTAAAAATGATGCAAACTTTAATTTTTACAATTAAAGTTTTGCAATATAGAAAATTTAGAATTGAAAATTTAACTTTTAAGTTTTTAAATCATAAGTTAAACTATTAAAAAGAGCGTTTAAAATTACATACCTTCAAAGTACAAATCTTTAAAATGGAATGATTTACAATTGTATATTTTCGAAATTCTATACTATTTTATTGTTAGTTCTAACTTTTTAAAGTTGTCGGACTTTGGATTGTAAGTGTTTAAAATTAAAGATTTTTCAATAAGGAAAATATTAAATTATGCAAATTTTTAGTTTGACAGGTAAAAATTATGTCACCTTGCTACTCTACACTGAGGTTTCTTCAATTTGGAGGATTTATGATTGAAAACTTGACTTTTTATTTTCAAAATCATCCACATTTAAGTCATTTTATTTATAGATATTCGAAATGGAGAGTTTTCAATTTTTATTCTTGAAAATTGAATCCTTTGCGATTTTTTATTTTAACAATTTAATCATTTCAAATTGATATGATACAAAATAGTGAAATTTTGAATTGTAAGTCTTTGAAATTAAAGTTTGTAATTTTGAAAATTTACAATTCAAAATTATGGAGATTTAAAATGGTTAAATTACAGTTTTTGTAATTTTTTACGATTCGCACTTGAAACTTTTTCAATTGTGAATTTTATAATTGATCTCCAGAATCATCAAAATTCAAGAATTTTCATGTATACATCTTTGAAATTGAAGAGCTCTGAATAATAAATCTTAAAATTGGAACTATACTTCTGGTTCCACTTTAGAAATTTCCCATGGAATTTATTACTCGAAAATTCAAAGATTACAAAAAAACTTTGATAAAAATAACAATTTTTGGTCACTTTAGGTTGTAAATTCAATTATATTTATAAATTTACTTCTTTTTTAAACTTATGATTTAATGTTAAAAAGTCAAACTAAATCTTTTTTGGATAAAAATTCAACTTTTTTTTAATTTGTTAGTTTAATTACTAAATTCACCTAGTTTCGTAGAAATTGCATTTTTCTTGGTTAAAAATTCAACTTTTACTTTATTTGTGTATTAATATTTTTTGGTTAAGAAGGCATCTGTTTAATTCACATTGATCTGTTTTAGTGAAAAATTGTACTATTTTGTTAAAAATTCATTCTTTTTTTATTTTAAAATTAATTTTTTAACTAAAAATTTATTCATCTTTTTTGGATAGAAAAATAATTTTGGTTGAAATTAAATATTCTTAATTCAAAATTAATATCTTCCGAGAAAAATGTAACTAGTTTGTAAAAAAATCGTTGTTTTTAGTTGGAAATTAATCTTCTTTGATGAAAATTAAATTTTTTAGTTGAAAATGAATTTGATTGCAAATTTAAATATTTTTATTTGAAAAGTCGTCTTTTTTTCAAAAAAATATTTTTAAATTCCAAATTTAACTATTTTATTTATGGTTGATTTTTTTTAGTTGAAAATTCCATTATTTGGCTAAAAATTGGTGTATTAAAAAGTTTTGTTTTTTGGTAGAACATTATTCTTTTTGGTGGGAATTTTACATAAATATTTATATTCAAATCTATTTAATTAAAAATGAAACGATTTCCTTAAATTAAAAATTTACATTTTTATTGAAAATTCATATTTCTGTGTAGAAAATGGAACTATTTTGTATGAAATCCATCATTAGTCTTAAGAGTATTTTTGAACAGACTTAAACATATTTCTAAAATTGTCAAAAAATTAATCTGGAAGATTTTCAGGCATTTTTTTAAAATTTTGCACATATTATTCATAATTAAAGGAAAAAGTCCAATCATGTTAAACGATATTCAGATTTAACTTTCAACAGTCTCGAAATAATTAAAAATCAAATTATTCGAAAATTTCATTAAGATTTCTATGAAAATTAAAAATATTTTTTTATCTTATAAAATTAATTTGAACAGTAGATTTAAGAAGATTTCAAACTCCGACTTTGTAGCATTATTTTGAGAGGATATTACTATAAATAATAAATTGTTGAAACAATTATGTTTGTTAACTTGATTTAATTATAACCGCATTACAATTTTAAAGTGGACCAAAAGTGGAAAATATTAGAAAAAACTCCGACTTTCTAGCATTATTCTAAGAAGATTTTATTATGAATAATAAATTAATTCAACTATTATGCTTGTTAACCTGATTTGATTATTGAAAATTAATGCCGTTTAGTAACTTTTTGTAACTATTTTATTGAAAATTGATCTACTTTACGGAAAGCTTACCTTTTGATTCACCTGATTCACCTGATTTGATTGAGGATTTAACTTTTTAATTACATTTTTTTTTAAATTCTATTCATCTGCTTTTGATTTAAATTAAAAATCTTTTCTTGCTTAAAATATCAACTATTACATTTGTCGTTGAGAAATGACCTTTTTTCGTTTAAAATTCGACTACTTCTTTGAAAATTGAACTACTTTGTTGATTGAAAAATGAATGTTTAACGAAAAAGACGAATTTTCAAGAAAGTACATGAATTGCTGCAAATTTTATTTAAAAATAACATATGTTTGATGCTATATGGTAAAATATGACAATTTATATTTTCATAAACAAATTAGATGAATAAATTAGAAATTTGGGAAAATCAAGTACAACGAATTTATTCCTTCCATTCAAATAGATTGAGATTAAATTGCATGGCTAAGTTACTCACAAATCATAATAAAAATGTACTAGTAAATATTTTTATGAACAATTTATAATAGTTAAGTATTAATTTAAATTGTTATATTTTACCAATTATAATCGAAGACATATTATTGTTAATAACATTTGCAAAAAATTAAAAAATTAAGGGAAATACAACCTAAAAAATACGTAGAATCAAAATATTTTGTTACAAACACTATTTACAATAATGGATATTCTTAACTTTTTAATTATTTTTGTGATTAAACGTAATTCTAATATTAACATGTACATTGAATCAGCCTAATTATACAATATTTTGAAATTAAAAATCGTAAGGTTAATGAATTTTAAACTGAAAATGTTAACAAAGTGAATAATATGTAAGATAGTAACATTAATCAATTTTCCAACTATTGCCGTGTACATTTTATAAATTTTAAACTATGTGTGTGTGTAAAACTTAATTTCTTTAGAATCATTAGATGGTAAAATTATTGTATTTCAAATTGAAAGAATTAATAGTTCAATCATTTTAAATTTATAGAAAATGTTCCCAGACGAATTATTGCAGATTGATACATAAAAAATAAGTCAAATCTCGCTTTTAGAACGTTACAAATGGTAAAATTTGCGAAGTTTTCAACTTCCAGTTTGAAGGTCTTCAAAACAGAATAAATTTAAATTCTAGGCTTTCCAAATTAGAATAATATATAGACATTCTATGAATGAGCATTGCGAATACAAAGGGATTATAAGTACAATGGATACTAATTTCAATATCTCAGGTATGTTCTCCTCTAATCCGAAGCGAGACATACTGATTGAAGGCAAGTGAGGAGTAGAATTGGTGGGGGTATACTTTTAGCGTAGTCGGTTATCCTGCACTGGTGTACTCCGATCTGCACCGAAGCAGGTCGGAGTGAGAAGGAAGTAGTAAGAAGAAGCGATCGGAGTGCACTTGGAGTACACCAGTGCAGGATAAACGAATGCACTATTAACCAGGTACAAATGCGAGTCGGGCGATGACCGGTCACTCGCGTATGGAATTGATATAGTGTTGTTAGAAAAAGCGAGAAGGCCTTAAGGGAGATGCTGAAAAGGTTGAGAAGATACCTGGATAGGAATTAGTAGGTTAGCGATGAATGCGGAAAAAGTTCAGGGTAATGGTCTACAGAAAAGAAGGTGGAAGGGATAATGGAGATGAGTGGAAGTCGAAGGAAAAGAAAGTGCAAGAGGTGAAAGAATCTGTGTACCTGGGCTTCCTGTTTCAGAGGAATAGGGGAGCGGATGATCGTACAAAAGATAAGATTTAGGAGGTCAAATGTGGTTATGAGGCAGGTCTAAGGATTGGGAAAGAATTCGTTTGCAGATGATTTTGAAATAAAAATAAAATTGTCCGTTTCGATAGCGATAAGTGTGCTATTGTATGGAGTGGAGGTTTGGGGATGGAATAAAAGTGAAGAGGTAAATAGAATACAGGAGAGCTATGTAAAGTGTATACTTGAGTTGGCAAGGAATACACCTAATTATATTAATATAAGAGGAGACGAAGAAACGAGTTTAGGGAATATAAAAGAGAGCCAGGCATGTCAATATTAGGAGAAATGTTTCGAAGAGGGGGGAAGTAAGCTGGTTCGGGAGTGTTAATGGAAGAAGGAAAACAAGCGAGAGAGTGGAAAGATGAAGGTCGAAAGATAATGGTATTTAAGAACGAATGGGCTGCAAATGGATGTAGGGAGTATAATAACGTATTTGGTTATCCTACACTAGTGCACTCCGATCTGTATCGAAGCAGGTCGGAGTGAGAAGGAATAAATAAGAAGAAGTAAGAAAGAGCGTTGGGAGTCAGAAGCTTCCAGCGAGGATTATATGTGGTTCCATGAAGGGTTTTAATAGGTTCTTGGCTATGCAAGGTTAAAACAGTGGTTGGAGGGTTGCGAGGGGGTGGAAAGGAGTGAAATAAGCATATTGGTATTGATACATTTAAAAGGATAAGGATAAAAGGGCAGCAGCATGGTTGAAAGAGGTATTGGGTAAAATGGAGAAGAGGAGAAAGAAGGAGGAGGAATGGATAAGGGAAGTTCGTAACTAGGAGAGGAAGTAGGTATAAGTTCGCTGTAAATATTATAAATAGTAGATAAGCATAAGATTATAACATGTGTGCAGGCGAGGCGAGAAAGGACAGGCGGTAAGAGCGAGCGGTAGTAAAGATAAGGTGTGGATGGATGTTAATGCGTAAAGATTAATTTAAAGAAAATTCTGTAAAAATGTAAATGTAAGCAAGTCCATTTTTCAAGGCCAGTAGGTTAAAAAATAAAAGTTCGTCTAAAAAATCCCGAATTAACTTATTAATTTTTATTTGCATCTAATTCCTACTGGGATCAAATCATGTACGCTCGGACTCCAAACATACGAGCGCTCCACAGATACGATCGCCCCGACTACAAAGGAACGAGCGGACTTGTTTCCCCTCTACGCCTGCTCTATTTGAGAGTCATGCGCGCAAGAGTGAGCGATGCCTTCAATTCGACGTGCGCATGCGCTTAGTAGGCCTATGTGGGTTCTCAAGCATCATTCCCAAAATCTAAACGTCGCAGGAGTGGGAGCCCTTTTGACGTTCGTATCTTAGAATTTGCCGATTCCCAAGCTTCTCGTCTCTTTGGAGTTCGAGTGTATTTAATTTAAAGTTACAAATAAAATTTTGGCCTATATTTTAATTTCATAATTAGGCCATCAAAAGAAGAAACATGTAATGGGTGCGCGTAATGCGCCATTTTTGCTAAATTATTACATTTGTTTAGTTTTATTTAAATTTTAAATAAACTTACGGTACAAAGTCCTTGTAGAAGTCTAAGGGCAACATGAGAGGGTCCTCTCCAGGCAGCTGGAACCAAAAGGGAAGCAAGACAGGCGCTGAGAACGGCTCGAGAAAAAACCATAGATGGACCTGAACGGCCCCAAACTAAGCAACCTCCTAGGATGGGCCCCGCAACTTGGCCCCATAAAAATGCCTCTCGCATGTTGGACTCTGCTCGCTCTTCTGCAGGCATCTTAACGGTATGTACGGTGACTTTTTAAATTTTAAAATACTAACATTGCATAAAAGAAAAAAGAAACAATGTTTTTGTACTACCCCTACCAGGAACTATTATGACTATTATTATTATTATTTCCGTGTAGGGCTGTCCATTTGAGACCCGTAGCACTTCGGTTAAAACCTATTTTTATATTTTAATTAGGTAAGCTTAAAATCACTGCGTGAATTGAATCACAACCAGTGATAACCGGCGACTGAATCCAACTTTATTAGAAGTACAGTGAAACCCTTTAATAACCCTCCCTTCTATATCCCTTCCGAGAACTGACGCTGCGCCGCAGGTAGGTGTAACAAGAGCTGCGCAAGGTGCGCTGGGTCTGCGGTTGTCACTTCGGCGAGCACTCAAGCGTGAACAAATAGAAGAGGAGTGAGATAAAGTGAGTTAGTTCCCACCCACCATCAGCCCCAACATCGGCGCTATAGAAGAGTTTCACTGTACTCGCATTTGCCTGGATGTTTGGCCAGGGGAGAAGAAAACTACAAGAAACCACCTCTCGAATCCAACAGTTTTTTCAACAATCGAGTTTGAAGGCAGACATTCGAACCTACCCATCGAATGCACACAATCATCCTCTGCGTTAAACTTCCCGCTCGAAATGAGTTAAAAAACGTAGTGAATACACAACCCGACCTACGTTGCAGATAGTCACCCATCAAAGTTCTATCCGTGCTCGAAATGACTTGACATCTAAACTCTTCCTGTGTCTAACTAATTTCAACAATTAAGTTAAGGTAGATCTGAAATATGTAATTCGAATAACTGTATTACTCATTCATCGCATTTGAGATATTTTAACATGACTATTGCTCACGCATTTTTTAAATTAAAATATTAAATTAAAATTAATAGAAAAATATTTGTAATTCATAGTGCCTTCAACCTGAAATAATATAAAAGAAAATCAAGGGCAATATTTTTTTAAAACCGATGAAAGTAAATATCTTTTCTTCATAATTATTATCTAATATTCTTGTATAAACACAACGTAAACGAAATCGTCTAAGATTAATGTTTTCTGTGTAACATAACCGATATTCAGTGAAAAAGCTTAACATAACCTAAAACTGTTCAAAAATTGTGAGTCTTCTTCAAAATATAATTTTTTTAATTAAAAATCCCAATTTGTAAGGTAAAACACTAACATAACCCAACATTGTTAAAAGATTCTAAATATTGTTCAAATTAGGATTTTTGTTTGAAATACTAATTTTCAATGTAGCGCCAACGTAACCTAAAATTGTTTAAAAATTACAAAACTTCTTTGAAATCTAATTATTTTTCAATAAAAATTTTTTAATTTCGACAAGGGACACTAAAGCAGTCCGATATTCTTCAAGCTTGTAAATTTTATTATTTAAAACAAAAGTCATTCAGCTAACGAGTTTTTGTTTAAAAATACACATTGCAAGTGAAACACCCGAATATAACCCTAAAGTTGTTGGAAAATTGTCATAATTTAATAATAAAGATTCAATTTAATATTAACAAAATCATTTGTCGATAGAAATACTAATTTCCTACAAAAAACTAACAAACCAAAAAAAAATTGTTTAAAATTATAAATCTTAAAAATCTAATGATTTTTGCTTAAAATAACCGATTTCATGTTAAACATGTTGATATAACTTGAATCTTATTCGAACTATCCTGATTTTCTTTTTAAAATACCAAATTTTCGCGTTAAGCGACAACAGAAACTAAAATTAGCAAATTTATCAATCTTCTTTTAAATCTTTTTTTTATTATTATAAAAAATACAAATTTCTGACGAAAAACACTTATATAATCAAATATTATTAAGCGGTTATAAATCTTGTTCAAATTATACTAATTTTTTGTTTAAAATACATAGAATACCAATTTTTCATGTGAAACGCTAACTTAAACAAAAATTGTTGAAAAATTTTAAACATTTAAAATCCAATGATTTTGGTTTTAAATCTCAATTTCCAGTAAAAATTCCAACCAAACCGAAAAACGTAAATTGTTGAAAATGTTGGAATCTTTGAAATTTAAGAATTTTTTATTTAAAATATCTATTTCAATAGCGTGAAGCACTAGCACCTCCTAAAATTGTTAAGAATTGCAAATCCTTTGAAACTTGCAGACTTTATTTTTTCAAATACCAATTTTAAACGAAAAACACTCAAATAAATCATGTATCATATTAATCATAATTTATTAGATACTTTAAAGCTTCTATCAAAACGCGCAAGGATATTAAGAAGCACAAATTTGAATCATTTCGCAATAGGACTTTTACGATTTTTCTTATTAAAGGAGATTATTTATAGATTTAATTAGCAAAATGTTTAATTTAAGATACAAAATCGCTTTGAATAATGAAAAGAAAATCGGATTAAAAAAAAATGATTGCGAGATTTTAGAGACATGTTCTTACACCAATTTTTTGAGATAGGATTGGTGATATGAAGAAAACGAAATCAGGTGGCATTTGACTGATACAGTAACGTGCTTCGGGAGTTTGTCGGTTCAAATCCTAGGGCAGAAAAATAAAAAATGTCGAATTCCATCCAGGGGTATTTAATTTATCCTTTCTCTAGTTTACCCTGATTATGATTTGATTTCTCATGATTCCATTCTATTTTTTCGCAATTTTTATCAGTGATGATTGGATTTTTGAAGAACCAAAGTATCAAAAAAGTTCCATTTATTTATTTTTTTTAATTTTTGCAAGCTCTAAAATAATTTTTGTACAAGTAATGATGGGACTTATCCCTAAAAGGTACTCATGAAATAATAAAACTAAAGTGCCAAAACAGTTTGAAATATGTCTTATTTCCTCATCATTCTTAGCACAAAATTACAGCAAAGTCCCACTTAGTTTTTGTTTTGAATTTTTTTTTATGATGGAAGTCATTTTTTGGAAAAAAAATACTTGATAAGTTCCATTTTCATTTCTTTTGAAGCTTTGTACAAATAGTGAAGGGATTTACGTTTCCAAAACCTACTGCTTAGATAGGACTAAAATACCAGAAAAGTTCAAAATTTTATTAATTTTAAAATTCGTAAATAATTTCTAGGATAAAAGTGTAATTAAAGTTCCATTTGATTTTTTTATAAATTTTTACAAATGCTCGTGATACTTATACTGGAAAAAGTACTGCTGAAATATTACGAAAGTGCCAAAAAATTCAAATTTTTCTCTTTACACCAGGACTTTTTTTTAGAAAATAAGTACCGGAAAAGTCTTTATTAGATTTATTTAAATTTTGATAACCCCTAAATAATTTTTTAGACAGAAGTCCTAGATAAATTCCATTTTTTTTACGAAATTTTGACAAGTGCTGATGGTATGTATAATACATAGAAGTACTGCTGAAATAGGTCGAATATACCAAAAGAGTTCAAATTTTATAAAAATCCTTCAAGACTGTAAAAAATAAAAAAAAAATTAAATTAAGAGACTCAACGTTTAAAAAATTAGGTCATGATTTTCCTATAAGTTTGTCCCAAGAAAGTACAGCATAAACAAAAAAAATTAAGCGGGACTTTTTTGGTACTTTTGTTCTAAAAAATCCTTGTGAAATGGGGTATAGTAAATTTTGAGCATTTTTGGTACTTTAGTCCTATTTCAGCAGTACTTTTTTGGGATATCAATCACATCAGCATTCATAAAAATTTCAATAAAATAAAATGGAATTTTTTAAGTATTTTTGTCCCTAATTGGACTTTAACAATTTTGTAAGAAAATAAGCTTAATATTCTTTTAATAAATTGGACATTCAAGCAATCAGCGCCGCATTAACATTTTTCGCGGCCTGGGGCTAAACCTCCAATTTTGCTGCAACGTACGTAGTTTTCTGGGGTCAGGGGCCCCTCGGCCCCCTGGGGCCTGGGACACTAGCCACACCGTGCCCCTTGGTAAATCCGGCGCTGCAAGCAATGGATAAACTTTCTCCTCACAGAAATATGAATATTAAAACTTCGATTAATAGCGTAGCTCTTTGTTGAAATCTGCTGATTTAAACTACCTTGGAATGAAAATGGTGAGATCTTCTCATGTATTAAGTAGATAATTTCTACAATGCAAAAGTATTTTATAGCGCCTTTTGAAGACAATGGCCTGTTGTTGTTCTAGAACTTTACTTTTTTTATTTGCTAAATTAGAGACCGAAAATAACAAAATAGCAAAATTACTATAACATGAAGCATCTAAAATTAAAAAATTGTCCAAACACTTGTCTCGAGCGAAAAAAAATTCCCCTTCCATTTTCTCGAAACCTAACAATATATTTTATTTAAACTTTTTTGTGAAAATTCTGAAACTCAATAGCTAGTAAGGGAACACTCACTTTTTTTTTAAATTGAAAATTTGATTTCTTATCACCGTCTAAATTCGAGAAAACATTCCCGTCAAGCAAAAAAAAAACTTTTGTCTTCATTTTCTCGAAATCTAACATTATTTTTTATTTGAACTTTTCTTGTATCGATTTAGAAACTCGAATAGTTAAAAAGAGAATTTTTTATTTTCTTTTAATAAAACATTTGATTGTTTATCACATGCCAAATTTGATAAAAACATGCCCGTAAAGCGAAAAAAAATATTCCTCTCTATGTTATCGAAACCTAATACCAATTTTAATCATAGCTGTTTCGTATTGATTCAGAATCTTCATACTATTTTTTAATCACACCTTTTTTGTATCGATTCAGGTATTGAAAATGTAGAGAGAGAATTTTTTTAAATTAGAAAATTGGACTTTTTATTACTGTCTATTTAAAAACATTCGAAAAATGTTTGCATGTAAAAAATTATCAGGGCAGACTTATGTTCAGTTAGGAACTTTTTTAAACCATCTAACCTAGACGGTCTTTTCGAGCCCTAGTCGGGTGCTGGCTAGCCCGTCAGGATAACAAATTTCCGAGATATCTCATTTAAACATTTTTGTCGTACATTTCCAAAAAGTGCCAGGGTGTTTAAAAGTATCAAAAATAAAAAATAAGCTCTAAGAAAACGTATTTCTTTCCTCGTCATTTAGTCAGTCTTTTCAAGCTCTAACTGGGTGCTGTGTAGCTCATCAAGACCAAGAGTTTGTTCAACTTTTGTATGCAAATATTTTTTTACACATTTTCAAAAATATTCAGGATGTTGAAAAATATAAAAAATAAAACATTTAAATTAAAAACAAAAAATTGTTGTTTTTTTCACCATCTAGACAGTCTTTAATATCATTTTTAATATCATCCATCTAAAATAGATTTTCACAAGACCGAATGTCAAACACAATATTAACTCTACTAACTTCTACTCAGCGCCATAATAGATCGTCTTCACAGCACTACTTTCGTCGGCAGGACAGTCTATTCTGGGAAATTTTTAATATTTTTAAATTGTATTTATCATGAGAGCACCTACTTCCATTTGGATGAGCCCAACATCCTCGGTTCGATTTCTGCTACTGATGTTGACCAGCATATCACAATGCCAAGATGTGTCGATAATGGCATGATTATCTTTTTGATTAGCTAGCAGAGCAACTGAGGAACTAACTTCCACTGATCCGCAGAGAGCAAATCCAATAGCCACAAGGGCGGCGACTATGTGCCGAGCACGTACTGCCGCTAAAAAATGTGCAAAACATTAAAAATAAAAAATTGCATTCTAAAGCAGCGTTCACATATAATGTAACATTAAAAGGGGAAGGGGTTCGTGTTTCGTTACGGCTACACTCGAGTTTCCTCCCACGATCAGAAAAGCTGTAAAATTCGGCAGAAAGTCTGGAAACACCTTAATAACTGGCTAGATAAAGTATTATTCACATGGGTCAAGGACATTCTTGAAGTCACTTCCCACGAGAAATCCAATGGTGGACCTCATTTGACCTTGAACTTGACTTTCAAGGTCATTTGAAGTTCAACTTTATGTTTTTAAACGGGAACCGCTATTTTTGACATTGGCAATTGAAAGAGTGGGATATTTTTACGTTCAGATATTTACTCAGGTCATAGGAAAGGTGTAACATTCCACGAGAAATCCAATAGTGACCCTCAATTTGACCTTGAACTTGACTTTCAAGGTCATTTGAAGGTCTAATTTGTGTTTTTAAATGGGAACCCCTATTTTCGACATCAGCAATTAAAAGAGCAGGGAATATTATGTTCAAATATGTACTCAGGTCATAGGGCAAGTGTGACTTTGCAGGTCCGCTGAAGGTCCTTCAAACTTAAACAAAGCCCGGCTTGGGTTAACGGGATGACTCTGTATTTCCTCAGAGCAAGCTCATTCTTAAAGTAACTTCCAACGAGAAATCCAATGGTAACCTTCAAGTTGACATTGTACTTGACCTTCAAGTTCATTTGAAGTAAGCTTAAGTTTGAATGACCTTCAGCAAACTTCCAATATCATACCTGAGTACATATTTAAACGTGAAATTTCCCACTTTTTCGATTGCTGATGTCAAAAATAGGAGTTCATGTTAAAAAACACAAAGTTGACCTTGAAATGACCTTAAAGATCAATTTCAGAGTCAAATTGAAGGTCACCCATCGATTTCTTGTTTAAACTTACTCTAAGAATGACCTTGAGCCATTTGAATAATATTTCATCTGGACAGTGATTCAGGTGTTCTTAGACTTTTTGGACACCCTGTAGTTGCGTTATATCCCCTTACGTTTATTTTCATAGAAAAACTATTTTTTCGGATAAAAATGCAAAGTGTTTGATTGAAACTTAAACTTATTTTGATTGAAAATATCAGCTATTACATTTTTTGGTAAAAATTCATCTTTTTAGGTTGAAAATTAGTTGTTTTTTGTTAAAAATTAACTTTCTTGTTGAAAATTTATATTTTTGTGTGGAAAATTCGCCTGTTTTGTAAAAAAAACCCGTCTTCTTACCGAAACATTCAACAATGTAGTAGAAAATTGAACTGTGCGATAGAAAATAAAAGTATTTAGTAGAAAATTTACCTGTTCTGTAGACAATTCTCAAGAAAATTCTTTTTTTTTTTTGTTGCTGAAAATTAAATTTTTGTAATAAAAATTTTAATATCTTATTTTTGGTTAAAAATTGATCTTTTTAGTTCAAAAGTTTAACTATTTGGTTAAAAATGTATGTAATTTGTTGGAAATTCGTATTTTTTGGTCGAAAATTCAACTACAGTGAAACTCTTCAGTAGCCCTTCCGAGAATTGACGCCGCGCCGCAGGTAGGTGTAACAGGAGTTGCGCGGGGTGCGCGGGATCTGCTGTTGTCACTCAGGCGAGCACTCAGGCGCGAACAAACAAAAGTGGGTTGGGCTCTAATGAGTTAGTTCAAACCCACCATCAACCCCAAAATCGGCGTAAACAAATTATTAATGTTTATAAATATCTTCTCTTAAATAATTCCTAGAAAGCTGCGGGCTTTTCTTTAACTGTAAACTTATTGTCCAATTTTCACTAAGAGTGTTATAATAATAAAAGAAATTTAACAAACCAATTTATTAAATAAAATTGTTTTAACAATGTATTATTGTTTTTACCGATATTCAATTAAAGTAATGCTAGAAAGTTGTTGATTTCTCTTAAATTTTCAGCTTTTTTGTCTTTTTAGGTAGGAGCCCATAATAAATCATTATATTAATTTAAACAGAAAACGCAGTCAGTAACTACTTAAAGGGCAGTTTACATTTAATATGATCCCTATATAAAATTTGAGAAATATTTCAAATATCTGTTTTATTTCAGAAAAATATATTTACAAAAAAAAGAGACTTTCTCAAAAATGATTTTGCCTATTTTGTATTTATTACTTGTTCATAAATACAAAGGCAAAGCAAAGTTAAACATGTGAGAAAAGGCAGCAAATTTCTAGTACTTATCTAAGATAAGATAGTTATAAACAATTATAAATTGTTTAAAAAACTATATTTGTTAACTAGTTTCTTTATTACTTTACTAAGTAAACAGTGAGTACAACATTAACCTTCAACTGCTAGAACGTTGAAATTTTTCGTTCCACCTAGAACGAGTCCAGCTGACCCGTTGTAGGTTCAATAAATTCAATAAATAATTAATAAATGAGACAACTTTTTGGAAAAAAAGACTCGGTTGGCAAAAATTTCTGGATCCCTGAGACACGTTCTAACACTTGAGGGTTACAAAATTTTAAAAAACGCAACTATCTGGCATTAATATAGTTGAAGAGAGTTAAAAACAATAATAATTTGTTTCAACAATTATCTTCGCTAAATTTATTCAACTATTAAGTCACCTCAAAATTTATTTTGTCTATCATTCTTGAAATTTTTTGTTAAAATGCACAATATGAACATCTGGGAAAGGTACATTTTCATAGATATCAGAAAGAGGGACCTTTTTTGACTATGAATTGCCATTCACATTTTGATTCGATTCCAAGGAAAATGAGATTTTGTGTCTTAAATAATAATATTTCTTCAATTTTAGAGATAAAAGACAATATTTTATTACTTTGAAGTACAGGAAGCATAATAATCGCATGGAACATCTGCTAGATGTCCGAGTACTTTTGGTTTGAACTTAACGAGGCTAGCCGTGCTATTTCTTTCTCTAGATTATTTTGTTGTTAAAGTTTAAAAATAAAACATAATATTTGAAAAAGGCACGCACATGACACATGAAGTCGTAACTTTCCTTATATCGACAATAAAGTCACATGCTACCTTGATACACGTGTATCTATGTTTGCATTAATTCAGCATTGTGTTCAAAGATTCTCTTATCACGAATTACAAATAACTGGCTCCAGTCTACATTCATTTTTAGAAAAGATATACGTATTCGTCAGTTAACGGATTTGCACATTTCTGACCATACAGTAAAATTATAAACCGAATAAAAAATTGAATGCCAAATTATATAAAACATTAATTATATATATTACACCGATCTTTCCAGAACAAACTAATGTTTTTAAGTAACAGTTTTTATTATTAATTTTTTTTTCTTTAGACCCTAAAAAATAAAATGAAAAATAACATTAGATCATCCTAAAACTCTAACCAATACTAAAGATAAAAAATAAAACTCAGCTGTAACAAAAACTATGTGTGCACGTGGAACTTTGATCTGATCACTCTTCGGTGTAAAAGTCATTCATCTTGTTCTTCGAGTTTGATGGATTCAAATTCTTATTGAATTTCCGGTTCCACTTTTTAAAATTAACTACCGTTTTTGTTTTGCTTCATAAAATTCTTCATATTCTTTATAAACATTTTTTTTTTACGAACCTCGCACTTCTTTTGCAGCTTGTTTTATTTGTACACTGCCACGCTTGACGAACTGTACACTACCTCTCTTGACGAAGTCTGCCATCTCACAAAACTCAAAAACAGGGAAGCTACTGAGACATCTTTCTTATCACGATCATGTTATTTGATTTTCTTGAATCATTATCTTATGACAGTCGCGAATAAATTATAGAACCAATCATTTAGCGGCATAGTGGCCTCGACTTTGATATGAGAACGATGATGCAAGACAAGGGGCCGTACATGAACTACGTGAACTATTTTAGGATATTT
>NC_046664.1:30619813-30624207 GCF_010883055.1 Belonocnema kinseyi
CCCCCCCCCCCCCCCTTCTTCAAAGTCATCCCCATTGGGAACACAATTTTTCTCACCGCCGTTTTTCTAACAAAAGAAATGAATTTTTAATGCAAAAAGGTGAGTTTAAAAAAAAAGCAATTAATTTTTTACCAAACAATTGCATTAACAACCAAATCGTTAAACTTTCAAGCAAAACGACGCATTTTTAACCAAACAGATTAATTTTCAAATAAATATATAAACTTTTAAGCATAAACACAAATTTTTTTCAACAATTGAATTCTTAATAAAAAAGTTATTTTTTGATTTGTTAATGAAAAAGGCCGAATTTTTAACAAAACAGTAATATTTTCGACCAAAAAGGATTTTTTACGAAACGAGACGAATATTATTTTCGACACAATAAAATGAATTTAAAAATATATAAATTTTAATTAAACAGTTGCATTCAGAACCAGATCGATGAATTTTCAAGCAAAAAAATACGTTGTTAAACAAACAGTTTAACTTTCAAGTATATAGTTATACTTTCAAGCAAAAAAGATGAATTTGTCCAAAAACAGGTTTATTTTCAATTTAAAAAATTGCGTTATCAACCAAGAAAGATGATATTTTAATTGAAAAGGTCAAATTTTTAAATAATAATTTGTAAACAGACAGTTGAATTAACAACCAAATAATTTAACTTTTAGGTAAAAAGGCGCGTTACTAACAAAAGTCTAGCTTTACATAAATAATTAAGCTTTCAAGAAAAACAGATAAATTTTTTCGGAAACAGTTGCATTAACAACCAAATAATTAAACTTTTAAGGAAAAAAGACAAATTATTCGAAAGCTGTTACATTTTTGATAAAAAAAAGTTCATTTCCAAAGAAGAAAGACGATTTTTTAAATTAAAAAGTACAAAAACGAAACAGTAAAATTTTCGACCAAAAAAGATTTTTTTACCAAACGAGATGAATTCTCATCCCTAAAAGACGAATTTCAGAATATATAATTCGTAAGGACACAGTTGCGTTTTTTTTCGAAAACAGTTGAATTTTCAATAAAAGTTATTTTTTTAATCAAGAAAGAGGAATTTTTTAATCAAAAAGGACATTTTTTTAACAAAACAGTAAAATTTTTTACTGAAAAATACTTTTTACCAAAAGAGAAGAATTTTCAACCTAAAAAGACGAAGTAAAAAAAATTAAAATTTTAAACATACAATACCATTAACAAACGAACAGTTGAACTTTGGAACAAAAAAATGCATATTTATCAAAGTAGCTTAACTTTTTGACAAATACCTACAGTTTTATGCAAAAAAGACGAATTCTTTCAAAACAGTTGAATTTTGAATAAGAAAGTTTTTTTTTCAACCAAGCAAGAGTAATCTTTTAATAAAAAGGACTCATTTTTAACAAAACAGTATAATTTAAGACCAACAAATATTTTTTACCAAACAAGATGAATTTTCAACCCAAAAAGACGAATTTAAAAAATAATAATAGTTAATTAAACAGTTGCTTCGACAACCAAATAAAGAACTTTTAGGGAAAAAATGCGCATATTTAACAAATTAATCTAACTGTTAAACAAGTAGTTAAACGTTTAATTTGAGAAAGACGATTTTTTCGAAAAGATTCGAATTTTCAATAAAAAATTACATTCCCAGCCAAGAAAGAGAAATTTCTTAATGAAAAATGACGAATTTCTAAAAATAAAGTATGACGAAAAAAGATTTTTTACCACACGAGATAAATTTTCAATTCAAAAAGACGAATTTAAAAATAATAATTTTTCAATAAACAGTTACTTTATCAACTAAATAGTTAATTTTCCAAGAAAAAAGACGCATATTTGACCAAATACTTTAACTTTTAAACAAATAGTTAAACTTTCAAGCTAAAAAGACGAATTTTTCAAAAAGATTCGAACTTTTAATAAAAACGTTCATTTTCATCTAAGGAAGAGTAATTTTTGAATGAAAAAGAACGAATTTCTAACAAAACAGCAAAATTTTTGACGAAAACAAACTTTCTACCAAACGAGATGAATTTTCAACCCAAGAAGAGGAATCAAACAAAATTTAACTGAACAGTTGCATTAACAACCAAATAGTACAAATTTGAAAAAACGCATTATTAATAAAATAATTTACTTTAAAACAAATAATTAAGCTTTCGTGCCCAAAAACACGATATTTTTCGAAGACATTTGAATTTTCCATTAAAATTTTATTTTCAACGAAGAAAGATGACTTCTCTACCAAAAGATGAATTTTCTACCATTTGAATTACATGGAAAATCGATTTTTTAACAAAATAGCTTAATTCTAAACAAAGAAGATTAATTTTTCGTCAAAAAAGATGAATTTTAAAACCAAATAGTTTAATTTTCAACTAAAACAGATTTTTTTGGGGAACCAAAAACGCAATCGTCAATTTTTTAGTTTAATTAATTATTCAAAAACAAAATTTCGACCAGTTAAATTACAAAAAAAAAATTTCAACCAAATTCTTTAGATCCTCAGGCAAAAAGATAAATTTGCAACAAACAAAATTATTTTTCTAACCAAAAAGAGGAATTTACAACAAAATACATTGGTTTTCTATCAAATAGTTTAATCTTGAACACAAAAAAACTGAAAAGAAATTATTTTGAACACAACGTTTAGAAGGCAGTTGAATTTTTTTTTAATAGTTAATTTTCAGCTGAGACAGATTACTTTTCTACCACAAAATATTTTTTTTCTACCAAAAGACAATTTTCGACCAATTGAATTGTAGGAAAAAATCGATTTTTTTATAAAATAGTTAAATCCTCAACCAAATAGATTAATTTTTCTTCAAAAAAGGTGAATTTGAAAATAAGTAGTTTAATTTCCAATCAAAAAGGTATTATTTAAACGAAAAATTAAATCGTCAATTGTTCAGTTTGAGCAATTATTAACGAAATAAATATCGCCTAGTTGAGCTAAACAAAAAAAAAACAAATCTTAACTGAATAGTTTAATCCTCAACCAAAAAGATGAATTTTAACAAACAAGATTAATCTTCATTAACCAAAAAGCAAATTTACAACAAAATACATACATTTTCTACAAATAAGATTAAGTTTTTAACACAAAAATACGAGAACAAAAAAAGCGGTTCATTTTTTACCAAACAGTTGCATTAAATACCACATAGTTAAACTTTTAAGTTAAATAGGTAATTTAAAACAAAATATATTTCTATTTTTAACGAAATACTTAAACTTTCAATCCAGGAAGACATATTTTTTTCGAAGAACGTTTAATTTAAAAAAAAAGTTCATTTTGAACCAAGAAAGAGATATTTTTTCTCTAAAATGACGAATTTTTAACAAACAGATCAATTTTCGAATTTTTTTACCTATTTTTCAGAACAATAGTTGAGTTTAAAAAAGACAGTTTATTTTCAATAAAGAGAAATGACTTTTTTGGAATAAAAGATAATAAAGGAAAACAAAATAGTTCAATTCTCAACCAAACAGATAAAACTTTTAATTCAAATGGATGAATATTCAACTAAAAAATATATTGTTTAAACCAAGAATGAAACCGTCAATTTTTCCGTTTAAACAATTATTAAAAGCAAACAAATTTTCAGGCAGTTGAATACAACCGAAAAAAATCATCACACAAGCAAAATAATCCGGAAAAAAATCGTGATCCAAATAGTTTAATCTTTAGCCAAAAGGACAGATTTTCAACAAAGAAGAATAATCTTATAACTGAAAAAACGAATTAAGAACAAAATATATAAATTTTCTAACAAATTGTTAAATTTTCAAGTAAGAAGATGAATTTTTTACCAAGATGACTGAGGGTTCACCAAAGAGATGAATTTTTAACATAATAGATTTATAGGTCCACCAAAGTCAAGATGCATTTTTAACATAATAGATTAATTTTAAACAGTTAAATTTTCTAACCAAAAATCTGAATTTTAAACAAACAATTGAATTTTTATCAGAAAAGTTAATTATTAACCAGAAAAATTAATTTTTAACAAAGTAGCTGAATCTTCTACCATATAGATTAATTGTCAATAAAGTAAAATGAATTTTAGAACTTAATGTTCATTTATTAACTAAAAAATATATTTTTTGATACTAAGAATGGAATTGTCGAATTTTTAATTTAAAACATCAATTTCCAAAATAAAAATACATTTTCAATCATTTGAATGAAAAAAAGAGATATTTTTAACCAAATTGTTGAATTTTCATCAAAAAAGTTAAATTTTCAACCAGAGTTAAATCTTTAAAAAAATGAATTTTTAACAAAATTGATTTTCTTAAAACATTGATCTTCTCAATCAGAAGATTAATGTTCTGCCAAAAACATGAATTTTCAACAGAATATACCAATTTTTCAGCAGATATTTTAATTTTTAACATATAAA
>NC_046664.1:30624307-30658860 GCF_010883055.1 Belonocnema kinseyi
CCGAAGAGCGGAATCTAAAGTAAAATGCATTTTTAATAAAGTAGTTCTACTTTTAACAAAAAAGATGAGTTTGAGTGATGAGTTTGATTTTCATAAAAAATAGTTTCATTTTAAAACAAATGATTGATTTTTAAACCAAACAGTTGAAAAATAGTTAAACGAAAAAAAAAATTTTTTCAACAAGAAAGATCAATTTTCAACCAAAGAGTTGAATCATTAAACAATTAAACTTTAACAAAGCAGTTAAACTTTTAACCAAGTAGTTGCACTTTGAACCCAAAAAGTTGACCTTTTAATTTTATAAGAGGAAACAAATCTTTAATTTAAAAATTATACTATTATTTTAAGTATCATTTTTTTCCTTTTGATGAAATGAATCTATTTGGCTACAGAATAAACTTGTATGGTCTATCAAAAAGGCAATAAATAATAATAAATTTAAATGCATGATAAAAAAGGGCAAACGAAATAGACTTTTCCATTCCCTCAAACATTTTTGACAATCTAAAATCCTCTTTTCCATCTTTTCAGACTCCTATTACAATCCAAAATCCTTTTTCCAACCCCCTCCCCCCCTGATTCAATAATTTTTTGAAGAATTAATGATGTTATCTGTCACATAAAACCCACTGTAAATTTTTGAAAATAAATAAAGATTTTAAAATACAAAAATCTTTATATCAGCTGAAAAAACACTTAAAACTATAAATTTTAGTCGCAAAATAAATTTTATGAGTAAATGAGCATTGAATACATAATTGTTTTCAGGTATTGCGTTCCCATTCAATAAAGAAGTTTATCATCGAAGTCTTTTATCATGATCATAGAGAATACATCAGCCGGATTCTTATCAAAGCCTTATTTCTTTATAACTTGACTGATATTTACGTCGACAATAAATAAAAACAATCTCTATTTTTCATAATATCCTTTAAATCATCTTCATGAAATTATCAAAAGATACTTTGAAGCAGTTTATTTACAACAACGTTAATGTTAAAAGAAATATTTCAAAAATATTTTAATTGGAATCTGAGATAAATATATTTTTAAACAATTCCAAATTAATTAATCAGACCTTATAAAAAAATAATCAATAATATTAATAGCAAATAAAAATAATAAAGAGCAAACAAGTATATGGGTCAAGTGCATTCAGCCATATCTCAACAAATAATCTGCGTTTTTTTCAGCACAGGCATACTCATTCAACCAATCATCAGTCTTCCATATTGGTTACTTATTGCTAACATAGAATAGTTTAAGCTGATATTTACAATAATTCTGACTACAATTTTTACAAAATTGATTTTATTTTTGAATTGTAAAGTAATCCAAGGTGAGTTACATTTTAATCTAGGATTGTCTTTATTTGGAAGCATTCAAGTATTCAGTTATTTTTTATTCGAACATTTAAAAAAATGGTAAATTATTATTATTTACATTCGATTCAATCTTATGATTTTCTCATGATATTTGAGGGCAAATGTTATTC
Source organism: Belonocnema kinseyi (assembly GCF_010883055.1). Taxonomy (NCBI): domain Eukaryota; kingdom Metazoa; phylum Arthropoda; class Insecta; order Hymenoptera; family Cynipidae; genus Belonocnema; species Belonocnema kinseyi. The sequence continues at coordinate 30,625,803 of NC_046664.1, forward strand.
TATGAGGTTAAATTATTTAATTAATGTTTAATAATAAATCAATTGTTTCCCATTTTTGACCGCCTCATTTGTTCGTTTTAATACTGCAATCTTTAATTTTTTTAACATAAAATTTTATTAAAAATAGGGCTATCATACACTTACTTGAAATTAGCCAGGGCACTGAAGCCCTGTTCTCAATAACATTATTGTTTTAAAATCAATAAACATCCATTTTTTGAAAAGAAATACAAACCCAATGGGTCAGACCAAAGTTTGTTACTATATTTTCTATCGTTTCCCAAAGTTTCAGCCAGGTATCTTCTTAAATTCAAAGATAAGAAGCTGGATAAACATAGATAGGAAACACGGATGTTGATGACGTAGTTTTACATTGGACTCTATAAGTGAAACTGTTTGTCAAAAAGGAGCCTGATTACTAAAATATCGATGGCTAGAAAAATAAAAAAAAGGAAATCTGAAAGCTATTAGAGAAAAATTAAAATAATAAGAAAATTTTTAATCTTATTTTAACCAGGGTGTCTAAATTTCCAGGTACCTTTTTTTAGAGGCAAAAAATACTTTTCATGAAACTCAGTGAACTTTTTTAATAATCAATTTTGATAGCGAAAAATATAAAACCCCTATCAAAAACGTTACAACAGCGTGGCCGTAAACCGTAATTTCCGAAATGGCCTGATTGTTCCCTTATTTTTTGCAGACCAATTTTTAATTTTTCCTGCATTAGTATTTAGAGCTAAGAATTTGAGTCTTGTAAAATTGTTTACAGAGAATCTTCTATAAGCTAAATAAACCTATTTCAAATTTAAATTTAAAGATCTGTAATTTATTATTTATTTTAAAAATTTGCTTCTCTATAATAAAAGATGTATTTTTAATCCAAAAGTTCGAACTTTTAACAAAATAGATAAAATTTTCGACAAAAAATGACTAATTTTTAACCAAGCAGTTACATGGTTGAAACTAAAAGATACAATTTCTACCAAATGAGATCAATTTTTAAACAGAAGAGACGAATTTTTAATCGAAAAATATGTCAGTCGAATTTTCAAAAACCAATATGTGAATTTACATCAGTAAAATTCATTTTCTACGAAACGAATTGAACTTTCAACCCAGAAAGATGAATTTTCAATAAAGCAGTTAAATCTTCATCTTGAATAGTTAAATTTTTAATTAAAAAATTGATTTTTAAACAAAAAATAGAAAGAATTTTTAATAAATAGGACGAATCTTTAACAAAAAACATAATTTTTTAACAAAGTTGTTCAACCTTTAACCAAGTATTTGCATTTTCTATCAAAAAGATCAATTCTTAACAATTAATATAAATAGTGCAACCGAAAAGGATGAGTTTTGAACAATATTGATGAATTTGCATCCAAATAACAACATTCTTGACTAAAAATATAATTTCGACCAATTTTTCATTTTCCCTAGGCATTAATATCCAAAGACATTAATATTTTGTAACATTTTTAACATACAATGTTTTATAAACAGAATAAAACCATTTCAAATAAAAATGATAAAATTTCAAATTTATTATTCCAATTTCTACCACTTTTTAATAATAAAAGCTCATTATACGCGGAATTAAACTTACTTTCAATATATAAGCAGAAAAAAAGTAATAGTTTAAAAAATATATCATTAAATAGTTATAGTTGAACAAAATCGAGAATAAACAAATCTACTCTTAAAAACGTGTCTTTTTCCCCTTTCAAATAGAACAAGAAGTTATAAATCAAATGAAAAATGGCGGAATTATGAATAATTATATACATGAACCTACCAGAAAACGGTTCAGCAGAGATCAGTTTAAAACTCTATTTTATTCTTCAAGATAATAAAATTAAATTATATTCATGTATTTAATTGTGTTTATAAACTTAAGATTCGTCCTTATTTTCTATAATTCCGAACTTTAAACATTTTTTAAATTAAAGAAAAAAATTAAAACCTACCCCTGACTTCAAGTGCTGCAAGTCTTAACTGTACGCTGCCACGCTTAAGACGCACTAGTGCCGCCATAATTAAAGAAAAAAAGGTTGGATAATTTCACCTCGGAAAACTTCTATATTTCCGGCACATTTTATGACCCCGGAGTGACACCGTTGCGCATGAAAAGTAGATCAATCTGACCTAACCGGCGCGAGAGGACTGGTCATCGAGAACACAACGGAATGAACATCTCCGTTAACGAGACTTGATACAATAAGTACCTAATGTTGGGTCAGCCTTGACTAGATGTATATCGTACTCAACGCCTACCTTGCTGCTCTTCACACGCGACACATCGTTCAATACAAACATAAATAGTGAACACTTATTTTTTACTGACTCTTATTCTAACAGGACCGAAGTTAGACAGAATGACAATATTTAATTGAACTAAGGGGCCGTCCGTAAAGTACGCTACAAATTTCAGACTATTTACACCCCCCCCCCCCCATTCGTCCTCTTTGACAAACGTATTTTCCAAAAATAAACGTAATCCAATAGAGTCTCGTTTTACCGGGTCCCGATATACCGGATAAGATGGTGCAAAATGTCGAGACAGAGGCGCTTGCAAGATCAGCGGTGTAGGGAAGTTTACGGCTCGGCACTATGAGAAGCCACAAGCAAGAAAGAAAAGAAAAATAGTTTTGAGAATCCCGATTTACCGCCAGGGCCATTAGGGTGCCCCCGAAACGCCCGATAAAATAGGAGTCCAGTGTAATATTATGTTGGGTACGAATCCAGCGAAATAGTCTTTTTAAGACTGAGTGTGATTTTTTGCACACACGCGAGACTCGAAAAATGACTTCGCTGCCTCGGTGCACAGGATATTTTATGTAATAAGAGGAAGGTATCCGAGTTTTCTCATGATATTGCGTCTCAAGTTTGAAGTTAATTTAAAGGGAAAAGTGCAGTGCAGGAAAGTGCGCGTGGGACAATGTAGTGCACTTTACCGGCCTAGACCCGTAAAGTTCCCCACCACCAACAAACATCTACTTTACTGCGACAATCGACACCCAGAAAACGAGGATGCGCTTGGGTGGAAGTAACGAACGCGCATACGCGTGCATTTATCGCGAAAAATAAAGTGCACTTTATCGGCCTAAGTCGGTAAAGTTCCCCACCACCAACAAACACCTACTTTACTGCGACAAACGACACCCAGAAAATTAGGAAACCATAATCGTGTTTCATGAATGGTTTAAGATAAAATTAATATAAATACCATATTAATTTCGATTAAATTTCATTCCCAACAAAATAGTAGAGTTTTCAATCAAACAAAATTTTTTGCCAGAAAAATGACTTTAAAAATAATTATTATTTTTTAACCAACTAGTTGCATTAAAAACTAAATAGCTGCATTTATAAGAAACTAGTAAAATTTTGAGAAAAAAAACATAGCTTTATGATAATGATTGAATTTTCGATCTACAAAGATGCAAAAATTAAACAAAATAAGCGCCATGACGCCTGGAAAAAATGGTTTCAGAGCTTACAGCACTATATAAATTTTGGACTCTATGTCAGTTTTGGGGCCGATGCCGAAATTAAGCCCTATCTGTATTTCCAGCCTTGTGTCAATTTTTTGACCTCATCTCAATTTTTTGCTTTATGCCAATTTTCGACCTTTTATAAATTTTGGACTTTATGTCAGTCCTGGGCCTTATATCAATTATGAGTCCTATAAAAATTGTGGGCCCTATATATATTTTGAGCCCTATATCTGTTTTTGGCCTAATGTAAATTTTGGGCCTTATATCAATTATGGGGCCTATATCAATTTTTGACCCTATATTAATGTTGCTCTCGATAGCTGATTAGGCCCTTAATCAATTTTGGACCTATATCAACTTTGAGTCCCATATCAATTTTTGGCAGTACACTAGTTTTGAGCCCTACATAAATTTTGGGCTGATTTAGAATTAGGGCCCTATACCAGTTATTGGGCCCTATTTCGGACCTCATGTCAATTTTGGCTCCTATTTCCATGTTGGGTCCCATGTCAGTTTTGAGTTGCAAAACACTTAAAAGATCAATTTTTAATCCAAAGGGAACAATAAAAATATAGTTCAATTTTTTAACAAAGAAGTTTAAAATTGAAAAAATAGAGGAATTTTCAAGCCAAAGGAACAAAATAGTTGAATCCTCAACCGAAAAGATGAATGTTCAAAAAACAACATTAATTTTCTAACAAAAAAGATGAATTAGCAACAAAATGCATAAATTTTTCACCATATAGTTTTTTTCAATTTATAAAGGTTTAGTTTCTAACAAAAATGGAATATTTAAGTTTTCGGACTAAAATTAATTGTTACCCAAAAAAAAACTAATTTGGAACAAACAGTTAAATTTCCAAACAGAGGTAAATCTTTTAAAAAATTAATTTTGAACAAATTAATTCAACTTTCAACCAAGCACTTACATTTACAGCCAAAAAATATGAATTTTTAAATAAATAGTTGAATTTTTAACCAAAAAGATTAATTTTCCATAAAGAAAATGAAGGTTCTAACAAAAAGATGAATCGTCAACAGAATACATTATGAATTTTCAATTTAAAGAAATGAATTTTTAACCAAATTGTTGAAATTTTAAGTAAAAAATATATTTTTCAAAGCTACAAATGGAATTGTCAATTTTCCAGCTTAAAACACTAATTTAAAGAAAAGGAATTTCCAAAAAGTTGAATTGAACAAAGAAGGTGAGTTTTTAACCAAATAGTTGATCCTCGACCAAAAAAATGGATTTTCCAAAATAAGATTAATTTTTTAACAGAAAAAGATGAATTTACAACAAAGTAAATACATTTTCCCCCATATAGTTGAATTTTCAATTCATAAAGGGTTAATTACCAACAAAAAATTGAATGTTTAAGTTTTAATATAAAAAAAGTTACTTGTTGTCTAAAAAAATTGGACAAAATAGTTAAATTCCAATCAAATTTTCTACTAAATTGTTGAAGTTTTAACGAAAAGGTTCATTCTTTCCCAAAAAATTGAATTTTATAAAGTACTTCAACTTTCAACCAATTAGTTGAATTTTTGAACCAAAAAAATAATAGCAGACTTTTCAACAAAAAGTAACATTTTCTTATACCAAATTATTGAATTTTCAAGCCCAATAGAAAAATATTCTACAAAACAGTTAACTTTCAACGCGAATGCTTTACAAAAGAAACTTCATTTTTGAAAAGGGGTTTAAATTGAAACTAAATACTTGATTTTTAAGCAAGAAAAGATCTTAACAAATAGTTGAATCCATAACCACAACAGGTTAATTTCAAACTGATAAATGGCATTTTTAACCAAAAATTATGCATTTTAAACGAAAAAATTAATTTTGTATCAAAAAAACTACTCTTCAAGAAAATAGATTAATTTTAAGCCATATATTTGAATTTTCAGCTATAAAAGATCAATTTTCCATTCCAAGTATTAGTTTTCAATCAAAAATTAAAAAAGATGAATTTCGAATAAAATTTTTTACAATGAATTTTCACAAAATACTTCGATGTTTAAACCAACAGATGTTTTTTTAACTAAAAAGATTAATATTCTCAAAATGGAAAAGTTAGTTTTTGAAACAAGCAGATAAATGCTCGATCAAAATTCTTAACTTTTCGATAAAATAATTAAATTTGTAGAATAAAAGAAAAAAATATTTTAATAAAATTAAGCTTCTTAACGAATATTTTCTGAAGATTTCATAATGAAATTCCAATAATTGGCTGAACTACGATTAGTTCCTGTAAAAAAAGTTACAACGATTGTATTGGAACAAGGTCTATGTTTAAGGAATAAAAACTTTCTTAATATATTATAATTATGATTTATTTTGAATAATTTGAATATTTCTGAACAACTTTCTTGCTCAAAGTCTTTTATTGCTAAAAATTCGCTCTGCTATGCATAAACCTGAAGATATCAATCAACCAAAGTTAGGAATGATTTTCAAAATGGCGAAAGTGAAAACTTTTTTATTTATAGAAAAAAGACACACTCAAATTTCTTATAAGAATATGTACTTTGAAAATAAAAATTAAAAACTTTTTTCAAAAGTGTTCAGGGTTCAACGCCGTTTAGCGAGAAAAAATTATAGGCGGTTACAGAAGGCCCCTCAATTATGGCATTAAGCTTTGATTTCCGCTCTCTAAATATAGTCCAACTATTACGCCTGAAAAAGCTGAAAATTCCAGAAAAAAAACTAAAGTAATAACTAAAATAACATTGTGTCTTTGATAGGTTCCGAGCTATAATAATTTGAAACCCCCTCCCCTTTTTTATGATTTTTAAAGGAAAATCTCTACGTTCTAAGAAACTCATTTTGACTGATTCAAATAATATAGATTCGACAACTGAAAAATTAGTCGAAAATTACTTTTGAAAACAGTCAATTTTTTTCCCGTATAAAACCAGTAATTTCAAATGATTTAATTTGTAGAATTTTCAAGAAAAAAACCCAATTTAAATATAACGCGGAACGGTTCTATTTTAAATAAAAGAGATGAATTAATAACTAAAACTATGAATATTTAAACCAGAAAATTATTTTTTAATAGTAATTTCACTTGCAAACTAGTCACTGAATTTTAAACTAAAAAAATATGTTTTCAATTATGAAGATTAATTTTTAAAAACAAAAAATAAACATTCAACAAAATACAAGAATTGTAGACCAAAAATTTAAATTTTAAATAAGAAACGGGTGTTATTTCAACCAAAGGACAATTTAATTTTTAATTAAAAACAGTTTAGTTTAACCAAAAATATTAATTTTCAAAAAAAAAACCAAGGAATTTCCAACGAAATAATTAAATGTCCAATACAGATATGTATTGAACGAAAATGATGAGACTTTAATACATTAGATCAACTTTTAACCAACTAGTTTGATTTTCAATAAAAAAAAAAGAAATTTCAACAAAATACATGAATTTTTAACCAGAAAATAGAATTTTCTTTTACTAAACAATATTTATTTTCATTCAAAAATAAAAGAATTATTAGCAAATTAGTTCAATTTTCAACCTAAATTTGAATGAATTTGTTAACAAAATAATTGAGATGGCTCTTAAACAAACAAGATTAAGTTTCAATAACAACCATATCAATTTCAACAAAATAGTTAAATTTACAATTAAAAAGGTAATTTTTCAACTAAAATGATGAATTCTGAATCAGAAGAATGAATGTTTAAGAAAGCATTTAAATTTTCAACAAAGTGGTGGAATTTTCGACCTAAAAATATGAATTCTCAACTAAGAAGGTAAGTTTTCTTGCATAAAACTAGATTTTCTATCAAAATACATGATTTTTCCAACAAAAAATCGAATTTTTAACAAAAAACATTAATTTTCAGCCAAAATAAACCGAATATTCAACAAAATACAATAATTTTCAAAAAAATATTTGAAGATATAAAAAAAAATAATTTTCAATCAAATAGTTCAAATGAATTTTGAACAAAGAAGATTTATTTTGTACCAATAAAGATGAATTGTCAACAAAATTAGAGAAAATTAAGCGTTATAGTTGATTTTTTAACTAAAAAAAATGAATTTTCGATGAATGAGTTGAATTGTTAATAAAAAATTTACTAGTTTATACATAAAAAATAGATTTAACTACAAAATCGATGATAGTTATATTTTTATGATAAAATACATTTTCAGCTGAAATGAAAATCTTCAATGAGAAAAATGAATTTTTAATGCAGTGTTTGAACTGTCACCAATAGTTGAATTTACAATGAAAAAAAAAAATGAATTCTCATTTTAGTCATCTAATCAATAACTTTGAATGTGTTGATAAATTAATTATGGTTAATTTTAATCATTCATTGAAATTCAAATGACAATCAATAATTTAATGTGGCGATTAGATTTATTCAGCAATAATGACTGATCCATCTGTTAAAACGACTATTTTGTCAGTAGATATGACTGTCTGTTAATTTTAGACATGCTTGGTTATTTTAAACAGTCAATTTCTTACTGATTTAAATTAAGACTTTAATAACTGTATAGAAAATTGTATTCTAAAAAGTATTTAGAGTATTAAAGTATTTAAATTTAATTATTTAAACTATTCTCTTTTTTTTACATTTTTGGCTAATAAATGAAAAGTTGTGTTTTGGAAAATACCACTGCAGGAATTTCCTCACAGGACTAACAGGAAATGAGGGAATTTCCAAAAATATAACTTTTCAGTTTTTAGTCCAAAATGCAAAAATTGTTATCTTTTTTTTTTAATATTTCTGAATTATAATTGAGGTATTTTTTAATGGCTGAATAGCATAATTTTTGACGCCGTTCAATTTATCGAAGTTTGTTCCTGTCTGATAGATTCATATCACTGTAGTTTTTAATGTCTATTTTAACTTGTCGTGGTATCAGATGCGATAAGATCCACTGTCATTTCCACATTTTTTTCCTCCAAACATCTTAATCGGTTATGCATTATTTCTTTTTTCAGTAAATTTTTTTATCCAATATTTCAATTGTATTACGTATTTTACCAAGGAAAAAATACTGATGTCCGGTTTTTTTTCGTTCGCAAAAATTTTGCACGCTCAAGGAAATTAAAAAATTCGAACTCTAAAGCTAAATGTTTTCCATTTGAAGCAATTTTGTTGAAAATTTATCTTTTTAGTTTGAAAATCCATTTCATTCGTTGAAAATTGAAATATTTTGTTGAAAATTCGTTTTTTGTTCATTGAAAATTTTCCTTTCTTGGTTGAAAATTGAATTATGTGGTTGAAAATGCATCATCATTGGTAGACGATTCTTCTTGTATACAAATTAATCTATTTTGGTTATCATATGAAATCCTTTTTTTCCAATTTATCAAAAAAATTAAGTTTTCTCCTATGCAGTCCCATGCAATCAGGTGAGCGTTCACGTATGACGTAACATTATTTTCGACCCTTAACTCCCCCCCCCCCTCCGCGTAACAGACTAGGGCGATTTGTGCGCAAGCCTTTTAAAATTAAACGTTACGGAATGGGCAACTGTCACTCGATGACTGTGAATTCTCTTTTGTTAAAGCTCCTTCGACCTTAACGAACGCATTATCATCACGTATCTCATGCTTCGCACTTGATTTCGTCGAAAAAGCAAACTTTGCTACATTATGTTCAACTCTATTATATCAAATGTATATTATATTTTTTTTTGTACCTCATTCTGGGGCTGTTTATTCAGATATTGCAAAATAAAGTATAAATCTCCTTTTTACTGATTACTTTAATATTTGTTTCTTATTTTGCATTACATTTTATTCTTAGCCACCCTAAAAAATGTAAACCATTTCAATAAATTTATGTTATTACCATTCATAATATGCATTGAGAATGGAAAAAAGTATTTTTATTGTCTCATTTTTATCATTAAAAAATGCGCATTCTTTAAAAATAAAAATTAATATTAAACATTTTACTGTATCTTATGTACTTTTACCAAAAAATATATTTTTATTCAAACAATTTTAGTCTTTTAATTTTGTTCATCTCTTGTGTCGTTTTTCCAAAAAAAAATTTTAATTTATTTGTTACGATTGTAAGAAAATCTACTCGTCCTGTCTGAAAATGATTAACCCTCGCACACTGGCGCCTACTAGGCGCCAGTGCGCCTAGTTCTAGCGGTACTTTGGCACACTAGAGAATAATCATAATTTCGATCAAAAAGCGGCATGGACTGCCGCCCCGCTAGTGCCCGAGGGTTAATAAAAAATTTATAGATCTTTTTGTGGTGAACAACGTTAGTCTATTAATTTTAGTTCGTACCTTGTAAAGTTTTTCGACAAATTTAATTTTTTAATTTAAAATGTCATTTTTTACGATTAAAAAATAAACTACATGTCCTATCAAAAATTATTTATGACAAATTTGAACGAGTTTTCGCTATTTTTTGGAAGAGCAACTTTTGTCTATTGATTTTTTGTCGATTGTCCGAAACTTAAATTTTTTTATTTTTAAGCCCCTACCACCCTTAAAATTATCTTTGTTTCTGATTGTTGAGATTTTTAATCATGTTATTCCTATGGTGGAGTGTATACAAAACTAAAATTCCAGCTCATTACCGTCTAGACTTGCATGTAATTGGTTGAAATTAAATTCTGAGAATTAAGAACAAGAAAATAAGTATTACCAGTTTGTTTTTAAATTTATATGAATACAATTTTTATAAGATTATTAAGAAAATTAAAAAAGATTTTTTGAATATTTCGGACGTATTGAAAGAGAATCTAGAAGAATTTGAAGAAATTTTATTCTTTCATTTGATAGGATTTTACAAAATATGTACACTAAAAATTCTAGTCTTTTTTGAGAGATGTTTAGGACTTTTAGAAGTTTGGAAGAAACCAAGAAATAATTGATAATTTTTCGGAAATATTTCCACGTGCTTAAATATATTTAAACTATTCAAAACATGTAAAAATCCCACAAATATTTTTCACTGGATCGAATTTTTCGTGAAAATTAAAAAAATTATTCAAAATGTGAAAAATTGCTTTACAATCTTCTAAATTTCCCCAGGAATTTAAAGAAAATTTGTTTATTCCCTTGAATTCTTCCGAAATTTTTTTAAAGCTTCTAAAGTTAAATCTACTCGATTTTTACAAATTTCTTAATGTTACCAAATCCAAAAATTTTGGTTTAAAACCTTCTACGGTCTTTTTCAAACTTCTATGGAATCATTTGATATGTTTAAAAACTTTCTTATTTTCATCTTTAAGTTATTTTTTCAAAGAAACAAAATTGTTTAAAATTTTCATAGGAATATTAAGAAAAATTCTTTTTTTAATCTTTTTAAACCTTCTGAACCTTCTAACCATTAAATATTATTTCTATTTTTTCTATTTTTTTTAATCCTGCAAAATTAAAAAATTGCCCTCAAAATTGCCTCAAAATCTTTCAGATTCTTCTTTGGCAATTTATGAAATCTTTTGATATATTCTCTTTAAATTAATTTTTGAAAATAAAAAATTATTTAAATTGTTCCTAGGAACTTACATTTTTTCATTTTCGTTAAACCTTACAGAATTCTTAAAAAATCTTAAAAGTTTTAATTATTTACAAATCTAAATTTTGCTCCAAAATATTTTGCACTATTTAAAACAAATGTACGTAATAGTTAAAAATTGTTTGAAATCTTATGAAATTTTCTCTGAGAATTCATTCTAAAGTAATCATTTAAAATTTTCCTATAAATCATAAGAACGTTTGTTTCATTCTCTTGACACCCTGCAAAATTCAGTGTACCTAAAATGTTTTTAATTATTCTTTTAAAAGAAAACCTAAATCATTACAAATTTTTTCAGAAATTTCGAACAAAATTTAATCTTCTCAAATCTTTCATGATTATTAAAAAGCTTATAATTTTTTTTCGATTTATAATAATTAATCATTTATTTTAATAATTTAATTTTTCTTATCTCTTTAAAAATATAAGTCTTAAAATATGACATAATAAATAATCATTTGCAATATTTAAATATTCTCTTCTTTTAATAATGTTTCGAAAGATTTAGAAATAAATTTTACGATTAGTAAAATGATTTATTTGGAAATGTTGATACATAAAGTTCATGGTGCAGAAAATTCATAAATTACAAATGTTACATAATCAACAAACCAAAATAAGTAATTTCTTAATCAAGGACTGCTAAAACAGATAACAGAACTCTGCTTTTCCATCTACAGATTCGATTAGGTTCTTACCACTCAGCAGATTATAAAGTTAAAGTTAGGAACGGACGTTGCTAACACTTTAAATGCACAAAATTGGGCCCTGTCCCAACAGATTGCGCCACCGACTTGGGCCTGATGCCAGATTATGTACACAAACTTCCTGTACACAATGCCTCCACGAGACTCCGGTTGGGGCCCGGCCTTTTTCCCCGACCTAACCTTACCAGAGCGTACCTTGCGTAGAAATACTCGCGATGCGATTGGCCAAATCGTAGGCAGGTCAAACGGCACACTTCATCGGTTGGCGTGTACCACGCTTGCTAGCCGTTTCAAAGTCATTTTGATTTTTTCCACAGTTACAGAGCGCGCGCTCACACAAGGTCAGAGACCACGCGATTGTGGGACCGTTTGACATTTCCTAGTCTAGTTTCATGTACTTTTTCCTCAATTGGGCCCAGAGTGCATCCGTCAGTCATGGAACTCAGGCGAAGACGTGAATTTCTGTGAAGCTATGTTGTTATCCTTTCGAATTTCTATCGCGGAAGAACGTGTGCAGTGATATTGTTATACGATTTGCGGTGTCAATTGTGGTTGGTTAGTGGATACAGTGTGTGATAAAGCCCCTTAATTGGGCCCTCATTTTTGGATATTTAGTATTTACCACTTCATTCATCAACAAAGGTATTTATTATTTTTGTTTTATTTAGGGGAGGGTTTTGTGGGGTTAGGTTTAAGGTTAAGATCCTATCCTTTGGAAGGGTATTCACACTGACAAGGATATAAATCTACAGGAAGAGGCATGTGGAATTTTATTGTAGCAGGGACTATGGAGGGAAAGATATATTGTACCGCCTACAATCTAAATTCTTAAGGAGCAGAGTGAACTTTGCATTTGATCTTATTTATTGTATTGGAATTGGTGCTATCGTATTACAATTATTATTGCACGATGATTTAATAATTGTTTTGTGTTACAGTTTTATATCATATTATATGCATATAGATGGAATGAAATTTTTCGAGATAAAAAGAATTTTCAAGGTCGAAAAATCCTCTTGTATACAAAATTATACAGAAAGGGCTTTCAGCTAGTCACGTTTGGGAAAGTTTCTTTTTTGAAAGGAATCATCTCCTACAAATTCTTCTAGAATTTGTTGCACTAAATAATTTTTTTTAGTTATTCCATCTTTGAAAGTCTTTAATTCCGTTTTTAACTTTGAAAATTCGTTTTCGGGAATTAAGAGCCAAACTTATAAAACAGGAATGTTCACAAGTAATTTGTATAATGTTATAGACTGTACATTAATTAGTACATTAATTAAGTAGTATAAACGTTCTATTCGATAATAGTTTCCTGGAATAAAACAAATCGATTGACCCATAATATTAATACATTTTATTGAGGTGCAAGGAAGTTGTGGTCATTTATATATCCAATTATTAACAATTTTATGGTGCCATTTTCGATTGATTCTCGAAATTACTCGATTCAATTTGAAACTATTGTTTTTGGGTAACCCGTGTTTGTGACTTGAAACAGTTTCCATTTTTTTGCCGCTTAAAAAAAGCGATTATTAGATTTTTTAACATTTCAAAAATAAAGAAGCTTTTTAAGAATTTTAATGAGTTTCAGGCAACAACAAAAATTCCTAAAATTCCTGGAAAAATGGAAACTGATTTTTCTTTTTGAAAATAAATTTAACGAGCAAATTGTCAGATTTCAAACGATTTTAAATTATTTTTTAAAATTTCTAAAAAGAATGGTTTTTTTTTCAAGCTGAATCTTTAACTAGCAAGATTACGAAGATTCATTTAAAAAATCAAGTAAGTCAAAGGCATTTAGAAGTTTTTAAAAGTTATCAAACTAATTTCAGACTTGAAAATATTTTTAAAAAATGTTCGAAAATGTACATTTTTTAATATTTGGAAATCAAAATTTTGAAATTATTCACGATCATAAAAAAATTATCTTAGAATTCATGGGGAAATTAAAACTAATTTTTTATTTTGAAAAATTAATTTCAATAGAATATTTTGAAAGAACACCACAGATTTTAAAAGATTTCTAAAATCGTCATAACAGATTCTGCAAGATGTTAAACAACTTTTGTGATTTCACAGAACTTTAAGAAAATTTTTGGAAAAATTCGAATAATTTAAAATGGTATTTAGACGGCTTAAAGATTTTGGAAATAGTTAAAATTTAAAAATCTTTAAATTCCTGGGAGAAATTAAGCCAATTTTTTATTATTGTTTTTTTTTCTTTTTAGTTTTAAGATAAAATTGGCAAATATTTCGAAAGATTTTTAATTATTTTCTAAAATTTCGAAAAAGAATGAGAAAGAATTTCAAACAAAATGTTTCAATTAGCAAGATTCAAAGATTTTATTAAAAAATTTAAAAAGAATTTAAAAAGCTTCACGATAATAAGAAAAAAGATTTGAAGGCAAATGTTTTAATTTTTCAGAATTGTAAGAAAAATTTTGGAAGAATTTTAAGAATTTTAAAGGATCTTTAGGAGTCTTTATATTTTAAAAAATGATTGCAAACTGATTTTAAGTTTGAAAAGATTTCCAAAAATTTTAAACAAAATGTAAATTTTCAAAGATTTCGCAAAAAAATTTCAAAGCTTTTTAAGAAGTTTGAAAGGTCTCAAGAAAATAACAAACTTTCTTGAGACTCCTGGGAAGAAGACAATTCGAAAAAGTTTTGAAACATTTCAAAATATTTCGACAAATTTCGAAAATATCTGAAAGATTTAAGGGCACTTTGTGTAATTTTGAAAGATTTTTCAAGTTCCTAAGGAATAGTTCGATTCAGTTAAAGTGAAAAATAAAAAATTAGACTTTTTCGACATATTTGAAAACTTCAAAAAAATTTTTGATTTTTCTCAAAAATATTAGGAAAATGATATATTCATTTAACTCCAAAAAGAAATTGAGAAACAAACTTAAACAAGAAATGTTTATTCGAAATTTTTATTTTGTCTTTTAAACTATTTATCCCCCAAAAATAACAACTTGGGTGAATTTGTTTTCTGTCATCACTGAAAAATCTTCTTTTTACTATTTGGCTGCAAATTTCGTCTTTTTGGTTCGAGAATTAATCTGGTTTTGTTGAGGATTCCACTATTTTTTTCAAAATTTGTATTTCCCGGTTAAAAATACAACTGATTGAAATTTAATCTTTTTGGTCGAGGATTCAATTATTTTCTTAAAAATTCATAATTTTTTTTTACTAAACATTCATCATCTTTCTGATTCACAATGTCACTATTTCGTTAAATATTAAAATGTTTTAAAATTTAAATAAAATTTATTTTATCTAAATAATATATTCAATAATCTAATAATAATAATAACCAATGCGACAAAGGTGTTCAACATTTGAAATACAAAAGTTAAGGTTTTCCGGTTAGGAAATATAAAAAGTTAATTTTTGCTTAAAAGAAATTATATTCCGCAAAAAAATGTTAACAAAATGAATGAATTAATCTTCAATTGGAGCAGTTGTATTAAAACGCCAAAAAATCAACTTCTACCAAAAAGACGAATTTTCAATTAAAAAAAAAGTTTTTTAAACAAAAATTAAATAGTTAAATTTTCAGTTATTAAAATTAATGTTTAACCGAAGAGATAAATTTCCAACTAGAATGATGAAAAATTAAAAAAGAATAATTAAATTTTCAGATTAAAAAGAAAAAATAATTTTAACCAAGAAAAAAATTCAAAAAATAGTTACATTTTCCAACAAAGTGATGAATTTTTAACTAAAATTATGTATCTTCAATTGGAACTGATCAATTTTAAATTAAAAACATGGATTTTAAACTAAAAAGATGAATTTTGAATTGAGATTATGAATGTTTAACTAAAATAATTAATATTTTTAAATGAATTATTAACTGTGAATCAAAATCATTAATTTTCAACCGACAAGATTAATTTCTATAAAAAAGACGAATTTTCATCTAAAAATATAATTTTTCAACCAACAATTGAATAGTTTAATTTGTATTAAAGCAAATGTTTGTTCAACGAAAGAAATATAAATCATGTGAATTGAATATTTTGAAATTCTATTTCTTCAAAATTCAAGAATTTTCAATTGTAACTCTTCAAAATTACAAAACTTTGATTTGTAAATATTTAAAAGGGGACGGTTTTTTGTTTTTAATATTTTTAATTAACAATTATGCAAGTTTTAAGTTTCACAGTTCATATTTCTGTAAATTTTATGATTCGAATTTGAAATTTATTTTGAAAAATATATTTGAAATTTGAATTTTTTTTGAAATTTTAAATCATAGATCTTTACAATTCAAAATGTTGTTGTTTTGATGTCGTAGATTCGAGATTTCTTCAATTTGCAAGACATTTGTCTTCTGATTTAAAAAAATTTCATAATTTCTATTTAGACATTTTATAAATTAAAGCATTTTCCATTGTAACTCACAAGAATTTCAGAACTTTGAATTGTAAACCATAAAACGTGTACAGTTTAGAATATTAAAAATTTACAATTGACAAATCTACAATTTTAAAGTTTAATTCATAATTACAAATTCTGTCTTTTTTATGATTTTCAAGCGAAATTTCTTATATTTGGAAGATTAAGAATTTAAAACTTAACTTTTGATCATTAAATTCATAAAAATTTGTAAATTTTTGCATCCTTAAACTTGAGAAGAGTTTTCAATACATAATCTTAAAAATTTCATAAATTTGAATTTTAAATCTTTAAAATTGAAATTTATGCAATCAGGAAGATTTTGAATTAAAAACTCTTGATTTTGGTCTTCAAAATCATGAAAAGTTAAAAAAAATTTTTCATATTTAAAATTGAAAAGTTTTTAATTGTAACTCTTGAAAATCGTAGAATTTTGAATTGTAGATCTTTAAAATCAAAGAGATTTTGATTTTGAAATTTCATAGTAAAAAATGATGTAGAAATTTTCAAAATTCTGTATTTTTAATGCTGTAAATTCAAAATTTCTTCAATTTTGAATATTTAGAGTTGCAGCTTGTCTTTTATTTTTCAAAAATTTTAAAGTTCATTGATTTTTATTTAAAACTCTTCAAAATTAAAGAATTTTCAGTTGTAAATCTTTAAAATTGAAGTATTTCAGTAAAAACATGGCTAATTACAAACCACCAAAATATAAATCTGTAAAATTGAATAATTTGCAATTCCATATATTCAAAATTAAAGCATTTTCCATTTTAACTTTTAAAAATGGCAAAACCGTAAATTGTGAATTTAGACAATTGAACTCTTTTTAATTTTCAATAATTTTTAATGCAAAATTTAAGTTTTACGATTGAAAATTCTGTAAATTTGATGATTCAAATTTGAAATTTATCCGAGTCGGAAGATTTAGAATTGAATTGAATTTTGAAATGAACCCTTAAATTTTAATAAAACTTCCATATCACTGCAAACTGATTGAAACAAAAATAAAAATTATATCAAAATTGCGCGAAAGCCAATTTAGCTATTCTAATATTTATTTTAAGTTACGATTATTATTTATATTCACCTTCTTATCATTTACGAGTGAATTAGAATTGTGCAACTTTGTATATATTTAGTGCACTCCTAATTTTAAAACTGAATTATGACCTGAGGCTTTAGTATAATAATTTACTTTCCTTTTCATTCTTCATTCATCATTCATTTGAACTGGGCGGTTTAAGCTGGGTTTGAGAATATCAAAAGGTTCGTGTTCTGGCATAGTTTGGCATCCCTTCTACCGCCCCCCTCCCCCGCCAAAGTCCGCATTTTTCAGCGCTTACGATTCAATATCTTCGAGCCGGTACACTCGAGAACTTGAGATGCCAGAGCCGTTCGCTAGTTGTCCTTTATGAGAATAAGAGGAATAAGGACTCTGCCCCGGAGTCTGGATAGGTCCTTGTGACCACTCGGCTACACAGACCACCGACCGGTACCGTACGGTGCATTCTTTTGTTTGGGTCCGTACTACAACTACACCCACCTCCCGGGGTTTCGATTCTTATTCAAGGCCGAGGTTCGAGATATTCCTTCGCATGGTGAAACCAAATGCACTCGTAAAACCCAAATGTGCATTTTCCTGCGCTCCTTTCCTTTCCTTTCTCATCCGGTTCGCAGGGTACTGATTTCCAAGTATTTCCGATTCGCGATCGAATCTTGCTAGAATCGTTGAAGAATTGGTTTCAATTTGTTCGAATCCATAAAACATTGCCTTTTTCTGTTGCAAAACAAAAGGTATTTAGAGTTTCCGCTAGCCCCATAAAGTATAGCAAGTAAAAACTACCGTCAAACGGGGTAATTTCTGACGTATGGAGTAAATTCGGACATTCCTAAATTGACAGTTTAAAATTTAAATTACTTGAGATGTTTTCAACCAGAATCTGCAATCACCTTAAGACTTACCTGGTTCCAAGTTCTGGTTAAAATCACCGTGAGTAATTTCAGGTTGACCGCTGGACCCGGAAATGACCGGGAACTTTTTTAAAACGGGGAAATGAAAGTGAATTTATTTGTTGACCGAGAATTTTACAAATTTGTAGTAGAAAAATTTGTCCAAGTATGATTTCAACAATTTTAAAAATAATTAGTTGAATTTTCTTATTTAATTATGCTATTATTCAATTTACAATGAGTAATTCGAAAATCCTTTACTTACAACATTTTCAATTTTAGATTTTTATTTTTAAGCTTATGTTTTTAATTCAAAGCATTTTAAAATGCTGTCTTCAAGATTTGACCAATTACAAATTAAAACCGATTGAAGTTAAAAAATTTTGAGGAAAACATTTTTCTTTTATCAAATGTAAATACAAATAAATTATTTTTTGAATGGATCCGTACGTTAAGTGTCAAAAATAG
Organism: Belonocnema kinseyi; assembly: GCF_010883055.1. Classification (NCBI taxonomy): domain Eukaryota; kingdom Metazoa; phylum Arthropoda; class Insecta; order Hymenoptera; family Cynipidae; genus Belonocnema; species Belonocnema kinseyi. The sequence goes on from NC_046664.1 coordinate 30,644,367, forward strand.
AACAATAATTGATTTGAAAAGACGATTTTAAATTCGTTCAAAATTTAAGAGTTTTTAGATTTTAACGAAAAATGTTTAATTTATAAGTAAAATTGTTTAATTTTCATGTCTAAATAACAATTGAACATTCATTATTTGTAGAAAAAATTGAGTAATTTTAGGACATATTTAGAAGTTTTGAAAAGATTTAAAATTATCATGCAAATTTTTGAAAATTTCCTCAAAATCTTCCTAATTTTTTCTGACAACTTTGTCAATCTTCTAAAACCTTTTTAAATATTTTCTTAAAATAATTTTTTGAAATGAAAAATCATTTTCAATTTTCCTAGGAATCCTAAGAAAATTTTTTTATTTTTTTAAAGCCTTTCAAAATCCTTGAAAAGTTTCTAGATTTTTTTGTTTGAAATCTGCAAAAAACTACATTTTGTTGTAAGTTAGGCTATCAATTCAAGTTTTAAATTAATTTTGAATCTTTTAAAATCCTCTAAATATCTATACAAATTGCTCAAATTTCATCTACGAATAATAACTCTTCAAACATCAAGGATGTTTGAAATATTTAAAATGAAAATAATTTAACATCTAATTTAAGAAATGTTCAGTTAAAAGAACTTCAATTTTTCAATGCAAATTTGTCTTTAAATAGAGTTAGAATATCGCGGATTTCCCCAAATTTTGTAAAAAAAATCGACTTTTTAGTTGGAATTTAGAATTAAGCTTAACAAAAATTATTTCTTAAACCATTTATTATTGTTTATAACGATATTTTCTTAGAAAACTTAGAATAATGCTAGAAATTTGTTTTTTTTTTAAATTTGTTGCTTTTGATCCATTTTTCAATTATAGTGAGGTAATAATTTATTCAGGTTATATATTCCTATAGTAATACTAGATAATTTCGTCTTTTTTTTTTAGAATTTTTTAAAACTTTTTGTCTATTCTTTACTTAGTGATATAATAATTAATGCAGATTAACAAACATAATAGTTTAAACAATTTATTATGGTTTATAACTCTCTTCTCTTAGAGCAATTGCTAGAAAGAAATGGGGGTTTCTGAAATTTTCAGCTTTTCTTTGACTTTTCAGCTGGAAATAAATAATAAATAAATAAAATAAATAATTTGTTGGATTTCAGAAAAATTTATTCACGAAAAGAAAAGTATTGTTTTTGAAAATAATTTTTTTTTATATAATTTATTTATGTGCTTGAAGTTGTTAACGCACAAATAAACATTTTTTATTAATTTCTTTCTAAACTACGGGCAGTGCAAAAATATTGATTCATCACGTTACATTATAAATGAAACAAATAAAGACAATTTTTATTTGTAAGTAGACACAATATTTCTGGATAAAATAGAATTGGGCAAATATATTTCGTTCATTTGAACGTTCAGAACTTCACGTGTATAATTTATTTATTATTCGTTCACAACTAAAAATCCAAAGCAAAATAAAAAATTAAAAAAAAAACCGCAACTTTCTAGCAATTGTCTGAGAGATGATAGTTATAAACATTAATAAATTGTTTAAACATGTATTCCTGTAAACTTACATTAATTATTACTTTACTATATAAAAAGTTAACAAAAAGTGGAAAATTTCAGAAAAACCTGCAACTATATCTACTATTGCTATATATAGGAGAAGATAGTCATAAGTTGTAAACCATAATCATTTGTTTACACAATTGTATTTGTTATATTTCATGAATTGTTACCTTGATCTAAATGAAAAATGGACAAAATTGGGGATATTTCATAAACAGGCAAACATGACAAAAAATTGAATATTTCATCAAAACTGCAACTTTATAGCAATGATTTAAGAGAAAATATTTATAAACAATGAGGATTATTTAAACAGTTTCGTTTGTTATCTTTCATTAATTTTTATAAGCTTACTAAGTGAAAAGTAGAAAAAGTGGCAAATTTCAGAAAAACCCGACACCATCTACCATTGCTATAGGTCATATGAGAAGACAGTTATAAAAAATGATAATTTATTTATATAATTATGTTTGTTCAATTTTTTACTGAAAATTGTTAAATCTCGTAGGGTTTAATTCGAGAATTTTCATATAAAATTTTTATTCTCATTTAAAAATTTGTAAATGGATACGGTTTTTAGTGCTCAGAAAGTGCGTCGGAAATTAAACAACTTTTGAATTATCAATTGAACACGTACATTTTTAAAATATAGAAAATTTTTATGCGATACGTAAACGATATTTTATATTAAATTTCTATTGAAATTAAAAAATAAAAGTTTTTTCGAAAATGTCTTTTGAATAGAAGTTTAATCTTTTGGATAAAAATGCAACTGTTAGGTTGAAAATTAATCTTCTTTGGTCGAGAATTCAACAATTTTCTTTAAAATATTTGTTTTTGGTAGAATTCAACTGTGAACAAAACCTTCAAATAAAAATCTTAAATGAAGATGTATCCAGCTTATTAAAAAATCAATTTTTTTTTGTCAAAGATTCATAATTTTAGATGAAGCATCATCTTTTTGGTTGAAAGTGGAACTATTTGCTCTGTTTTATAATTTAACTATTTGTTTAAAAATTCGTCTTTTTTCTGTACAGTTCATCAATTAAAATTTTTTTTCTTACTGAAAATTCTTTATTTGTTGAAAATTCATGTTTTTTGTTGAAAAATTCCTCATTTTAATTGAAATTTCATCTCTTTGATTGAAGATTTCACTATTTTAATTAATTTTGTTTGTTGTGCTTAAAAAATAAGTTTTTTTACTAAAAGTTTAGCCTTTCCATTTTTTGTTGAAATTTGATATTTCTTAATTAAAAAATCAACTATTTTTTTAAACAATTATGTTTTTTTAAATTCGCTTTTTTAGTTTGAAAATTTATTTTTCTTGGTAGAAATTTAAAAAATATGTAAAAAGTTACAAAATGAAATTTCAAAAATTTAAATTCGATTAAAATAAAATTTGATCTCTCATTTAACGTTATCTTCAGGAATTCTATGCGTTACAAAACTAACTGGTTTGTTGAAAATTCAAGTTGCTTACAAATGACTCCATTTTGTCTAAAATTCGTTTTTTTACATGCAAAGAATTAGATTTTATTTTGAGGATTCATCATTTGGAAATTCAACTGCCTTCCAAAAAATTAGTCTTTCTGGCTTAAAAATTCGATTATTTTCGTAAAAAATCGTTCTTTTGAAAAAATTTTCCGAAATGATTTCTTAGTCGGATGTACCCTTAAAAACACTTCTTCTTACATTTATTAACTTTTCATGTTTTTAAAAATATTTCATAAATCATTGTCAATTTCAATTTTTTAAATTATTTTAATGATTTTCTGCTAAATGGTATACAGAACTAGAATACTTTGAATATTTTTAAAATTAAATAAAAGTTAATAAATATAATTAATAAATAATTATAATACGTATAAAAAATATATATATAATTATATATTATAATATTTAATTATTGAATAAAATAGAATTGGTTGTCTACTGAATTATAATAATTAGTAAGTTTTGAATATATATAAAATACTAAAAATATGTTAAAATAAATATTTAATTTGTGAAGGTTTTAACAACTATTTAATTTAGAGTAAACTTCAGTCATTCAAGGCCGAATAATCATAATATTTTTCTGTGAACAACATTTGAAAACTTTTGAGCTCCTCTGACTAATTTGAATAATTATGAGCAATGCATAAACGTAAATAAATTAAAAGATAAAAAGTATTTTTAAACTAAATATATGCAGACTCTAATGTATTTTGTAAACAAAGCCAACCAACATAAAAAAGTATACTTAAGGAATTTTCACATATCTTCTTGCTTGAATTATTTATGAACCAATTGCATCACTCATATTTGCAGTTTGATATTTTTTACTCCTTATTCTAGGTGAAATATTAGTTATTTTTTTGTGAAGAATTAATTTAAAGAAGACATTTAAAAAGATTTAAAATGATTTCCTTAAATTTCGGAAAATGTTATCAAATTCGGTATGTAAATTTTTGAAAATGTCGATCAAAAAATTTCGAAACTTTTTAAGAATTTTTAATGGCTTCAAGGAAATAAAAAATGTCTCAATATTTGTTTATAAATTGTAAATAAATAAAAATTTTTTTTTAACAATTTTAGGAGCAATTCGAGTCAAAAATATATTTAAGAATTTTTTCATTTTGCAGAGATTAAAAAAAATATTTAAAACATTGTAAGATTTCCGAATATTTTATAGAATTATATTCTTAAATTATTTCCGTTTAAAATAAAAATATTTTTTGTCTGAAAATTCAACTACTATTTTGTTGAAATTTCATCTTTTCAGATAAATTAAATTCTTTTTTTATTCAAAAGTAAAAATATTTTTTAGTTTAGTTATAAACTATTATATTTTTCGTTAAACAAATAATGTGGTAGTTCATATTTAAGACAAAAAAATATTTTATTTTATAATAAAAAACAGTTGAATTTAACAAATACAGACGGTTTTTCTACAAAAGCCTTTCGTCCTTAACTAAAATAGATTATTTTTCAACCAAACAGCTTTTCATCAAAATACATAAATCTTTAACAATTTAGTTACATTTTCAAATAAAAGTATACATTTTTTATAAAAAAAGGACGAATTGTTAACATAATACATGAATTTTCTACTAAAAATTATAATTTTTCAACAAAAAATGAAACAGTTACATTTTTATTTTTATACATTGATTTTAAACCAAAAGTTAAACTCGACTGATGAATTCTCAACTAACAAAATTAATTTTCGACAAAGTAGTTTAAGTTTTGACCAAATAGTGGAATTTCCTACTAGATTAATGAATTTTCGAGCCGAACATACGACTTTTTTACAAAACAGTTGAATTTTTTACAAAAAATCTCATTCTTAACCGAATGAGATTAATTATTAAACAAACAATAGAATTTAAAAAAAAAATCTACAAAAAAGTACGAATTTTAAAACAAAAAATTAGACTTAAGTTGAATTTTTAACCAGGAAGGATTTTACTTCAAATGTGCAGTATTTTGTATAATATTTAAATTAATCTTTCTTTGCATAGTTAAAAGAAAAATTAAAAAGATAGAACAATTTCCTTATAATCTGTTAATTGAAAAAATCATATTCAAAGAAGATTTCTCTCAAGTTAATCACAATTTTTAGTTTTATTAAGATCGTTTAAAATAAAAGTATAAATTAGAGATAGATATTTGGAGCAAGTAAATGATGGTCGCAATAATTAAGAAATTAGGGTAATTGGCTAACTGGCCTCGGCCTGCAGCGTCGAGAGCAATTAAGTAATTACATACTTTGGTAAATCACCGCACTTCTTATGTTTAATTATAGAAGATTTGCATTTTTCTTCTGACAGGCTCTCTAGGTTGGGAATTGAAAACATCTTTTTCGCGATTAGAAAAAAAATTAAAATAATAAGTGTAGTCACAGTTTTATAGAAAATTTAAGTAAATGTACGACAAGGGACAGGTTATTTTCTAAAAATGTTTCATAATGCTTTCCGCTGAAAATTATTATTTTTAAAGAAGACTTTCAGTATAATATGATAAAGTTTAGAAAATTTAGATTATGTTATTGCTTTTCATCGGAAATTTGTACTTTTAAGCAAAAATCATTAGATTCTAAAGATTCACCATTTTTATAGCAATATAAGGTCACTTTAACGGTTTACACCTGAAATTATTATTTCAAAACAAAATTCATTAGAATTAAATCCAACTATTTTTGTTTAGATTGTAGAATAATAAAAACTACAATCTTAAATTCGAATTCAGATAGTTGTTCTTGCTATGACTGGAATTTTTCATTAAAAAATAATTAGATTTTAAGGAAGCTTTACAAAGATATATAAATAATTATAATTCGACCAAGATTTACAATTTTTTTGGCAATTTTAAATTATTTTCGTGTCTTTCGGTAGACATTAAATTGTTTTAATACAAAAATTATATTTTAAAGAAGATTCACAATTTTATAAAACAATTTGTATGATATCGTTTAACACCGTAAATTGGTATTTTTAGAACAAAATTATTATATTCCAAAGGAGGTCTAAAATTGGTACAAAATTGTAGATTTTTAAAACTTTTATTACCGAAAAATTTTTCAACCAACTTTTAGTCAAAAAATATAAATGGTCAATAAAAAAAAAATAATTTTCACTAAAGACCTGAGTTTTCAATTTAAAGGATTAATTTTTAACAACAAAAAAAGAATGTTTAGCAAAGTAGTTCAACTTTCAACCCATTAAATTTTTAGTGAATTGTTAATAAATTTTTAGTCGAAAATATAAAAATGTATTGTTAACTAAAAAAGATCAATTTTTAATAAAAAACGTAACAGTTAGATTTTTACGTAAAAAAAAAAAATTTTAAATAAAACAAAAATGAATCTTAAAATATTCAAATGCTCAAAAGAGTAATTAAACTTTAAACAACAAAATGAACTTTGAAAAAATTAATTATTTTCAACCTTCATCCAAATAATTGAATTTTCTATGAAAAAATATGAATCTTCAACGAATTAAAAAGCAGAATCTTTAGGAGGAAGCAATTGAAAAAGAGAAATAGTAATACAAGTCAAATCAAGTACTAACAAGAGCCCGAAAATTGATTTTCGAAATTCCCTAACTTTATTTTGACTAATTTTTCATTTTTCCTGTCCATTAATATTTAATTATACACGCAAGAAAACAATTCCAAATTAAAATTAAAAAATGACTTTTTCCTGACTTCCCTGATTTCCAGAGTTTTCCTTGGCTTACTATATTGGCAGCAAAAAATTATCAGATTTCAAAATTTTAATTGAAATTGTTGTTAAAATTGACTAAAATCGGAGATAATAGAGGAATAAAAAATATTTTCGATTGTAGCTTTGTGATTTCCCCCTTGATAAGATGAACAATCTATTATTAAAAAGTTATTCTTTTTCTGTATAGTAGAGAAACAGTTTAAACCCTATTATTATTTTTTCAAAGGAATAAGAATTCCATGGTCATGACCAAAATTCAAGTAGTTCTCTAGATTTTTCCAAGTAAAAAAGAATTCAACCACTTTTGCAGCCTTTTAAGTATTTCCAGGATGCTATAGATACCATGGATGATGCTAGTTGATGAAAAACTAGCATTAAGTTAAAAATATAAAAATGTGTTTTTTCTCATGGTATAAACATTGCAATCTAAACTTATACTCACTAAAGATTATTAAAATTATTACTTCGATAATAATATAATTTGCAGAATTCCTGAAAATAAAACCAAGAATCCAACGACCAAATTTGGACAACCGCCGTAAAATGATATTACAATTTGAAAAAGATAAGAATTTTCCTACAAAATAATAGAAAATTTTTTTTTTTACAAAAACAAAATAGAGAGCATCATCGTGGTTTCGTTGCTGTTCCTGCATGATCCAATTTTTCTGGCCTTGATAAGGGTGCTGTATGAATGCCGAAACTTTGGCGATTATTTTGTACAAAAAGATGGAAAGAAGGATTTGGTTGGTTGCCTTCTCATTTTTCTTTGCTCTTTTTTGTTTTTGTCCAAAAAAATAGTTTGTTTTCTTTTCTTTTTTAGGAAAATTTTTATCTTTTTGCAAATGGCAATCGGAAAATTTTATGGTGTTTGACCAAATTTTTTCGTTGGATTCTAGGTTTTATTTTCAGGAATTCTGCACATTAACTTGATTATAGAACGTTAAAAAGGATTTTAAATTTGATCATAATCTCATTTATATTTCTTCAACTTTAACAATAATATACTTAAATAAAAAAAAGCGAATAAGCACAATTATAGGGCACCTGTCAAGGTCCATTTACGAAGGAATTAGTGCAGTTCTAGAGTAGATTCGTTAGTTTTTATTGGGCGAACTTGAAAATTGCTTGCACTAATTTGCGAACAAGTCAGACTGCATGAACTGACATGTATCTTTTTCATTAGTCCTTGTAACTACCTCTCATCTGAAAATCTAGGTGAATCATTAAAAACTTCTCCTTCAATTTTTCAGGTCTGTCATTTTCATTGACATCTGGCGATAACAATAAATGTTAGCGGAACATTATTCAGCAGTATTCAGGGAAAAATATAATTGCATGATAGTGAGATTGTTCTATTGTGCTACATTTCTCATGACGAAAAAAAAACTCTTGCTTATTCAATTTGCGCAGAAAATGCGACTTTTTTGAGGTCACATCTGTTTCAACTTAAACGAGGGAATTAGGACATTACTAGATACTGCTTTTTCTTGAATAAAGTAAGAAAACAACTTTATTCAATATTCAGGTGATGTGCTATCCGGACTGCTTTTTAGATGACCCTAAGTCGTCTCTTTAAAAAGAAGAAAGAACTACTGGTTTTACTGTTATCTCGGAAGAAATTAAATATTTTCATTTAAAGTCTTTTATCTTTTTTTATTATTTCTTATTATTTGAGATAAGACTCAAATTATGCATTTTTACTTCATCGTCAGCTAAATTTACTTCATTGAGTGCTGAAGGGAAAATAATGCTATCAAATGCATGGAACGGAAATTTATTACATTCACATCCTAATGAGAAGGTATTGGTTTGATGTATAATTTGACTTTGTTGGTTTTCATCAAATCTCCACGTTTTGAGACCCCCTGAGTCAGAAAAAACGATTTTTGCTAAGGCGTCTGTCAGTCTGTCTGTCTGCAGTCTGTAGTCTGTATCGTGTAAGTACGATAACTTTCGAAAGATTGATCAGATTGCATTCTGCTTTGGCACACTTTTTGAGGCCTAAAATGAAAGAAAGACAAGGTGGCCGCTGAACCGGGACATGACCAGGAATTTTTTGATACAGGAAAATGACCGGGAATTTATTTTTTGACTGGGAATTTTACAATAGTTTTTTTAAATAACCAGTTAGTTTTTCTCTTTTTTAATTAGTTCATTCAGTTTAAAATATGTAATTTGAAAATCTTTTACTTACAAATTTTCCACTTAATTTTTAGGGGTGCAATTTTATTTAAAGAATTTTAAATTCAGTTTTAAAGACTTGAAAAATTAAAAATTAGTATGCGTTTTTTTTAAAATTAAAGTATACAATAAGAATTCATAAAATAATAATAATGAATTTTAGAAAACGATTCGGAATCTATACTGATGGAAACTTTATAAACTTTAAAAAAAATTTAAATAACTTCAATATAGTATATTCATAATCAAAGGCTTTTATTGAATTTAAAATATTTTTTCAGTCAAAAATTTAAAGTTTTAGAAACATTTGGTTGTTTATGTAAAATCCGTAATTATAAATCAAATATTCAAAATTAAACAAAAACCAACACTTTGAACGTTACAATGTAAACTGTTCTATTTGAAAAAATTTAATGTACAAGTAAAATTATTATGAAAATTATTATTATGAAAAGCTTTAAAGAACGTCAAATCTTTTTTTAAGATTCCTAGACAAATGAATAATGACTTTTCATTTTGCAAAATGAATTTCAAGATAATATTTAATAAGAGTTCCGAAATAATTGGTGCAAATAAATTTGGAAGATTTTAAGGAAATGTTTTTTATTTTGCAGGATTAAATTAATAAATTGAGGAAGAATTCGAATCGTTTAAAAAGATGTTTAGAAGCTCTGAAAAAAAAAAATTAAAAATGTAAATAAATGTAAAACAACTCTTTTCCTTCTAAACTTACGTGTATTTTTGGATCTTAAAAGAGCTCTAAAAAGGGTATTATAAAAAATGTACACCTTAATACCATTTTCGATTATCTTTGATAATTCGATTTTCAAATAACAATTATGTATCATATATCGATAAAGTCACTCTTTTCAAAGTTTCAAACTTCAGAAAGCTTCTGCTAACTGAAAATATCGTTTTAGAAGTTTGAAAAACACCATAAAGATTTATTTTGATATATAAAAAAAGATTTTTGCTATTCATAATCAAAATTCAAAAATGTTGATTTTTCGGCCCACCCTATTGTATATTTCAAATTAGGATTTTTTTTAACTTTGATGATTATTTCCAAAGTTTAAAGTAAATGGTTTCAAGCTTTTTGGAAAATCTTCTTTGCACCCCAAAGGTAAAATAACAGTCTGGAGAAAAAAAACTGTTTGGTATTTCACCCAAAAATCATTAAAAAATGTGTTTCAAATTAAATATCTCGAAAAATTACGTCAATAATTAATTCTATTCACGATATATGTTGATTATTTATGTGATCATGAAAATATTTGCAAAAGACACTTTGAAGTTCATTTCGAAAAATTAGTCATCTGGTCGACAAAATTAGCAAATTTTTTCAACATATAATTATTTAAATATTAAAATTTACCCAACAATGATTAAAATGATTAAAACAATGCTTTTAAATAAATAATCTACAACAGTTATAAAATCCTTAATCGATTCATATTTTTATACAATAAATAATTTCTTCTTCATAAAAGTTTAATAATATTATTTACAAAACTTCGTTTTGAAATTTGAAATCGCCAAATCAAATATTTTGTACATTTTCTCACTGTCACGGAATTTCTTTTTGAAAACAGATACCAATATAGAGATAAAAACTAAATTAAGAATTACCCTCAAATTTTCTAAGTTTTGAAAAATCAGTAAACGTCCACATTTTTAAGTAATTTTAATGCATAATTTTATAAATGCACAAACAAGAATTTTGGTAATTTTTTTCTTAAAATGTAAAAAAAATAATTTTTTGGTACTCCCCCGACTTATATTTAACTTTCGAACTAGATAAAAGTTTTTCCAAAAGGTTTTAGGCTATTTACTACCAAATTTGAAAAGGTCGTCAAATTAAACAAATACCCAATTTGTTTCATCTTTGAATTCACTTTTGGATGGAGTGACTTATCAATTTTATTCCATTTTTATTCAAACAGGAAGATTTGTGATTTGCGTTTTAATTTTCTCGAATAATATTTTAACCTTCGTAGTAATAAATTAAAAATTATTCAATGGAGAAATCATTCGAACAACATAAGTTATTGGTTTTCACTCACAAAGATCAGCCTGGGATCAGTAGCACGTAGTAATTTGTACCTATCTCAAGATTAAGATGTTAGACATTAAATTTCGCAGAAAATTAATAAAGTAATAATTCCGCTTCTAAAAAGTCTTGCTCTTTAAACAAAATTCAGATTCAAACTGTAAAAATGGACTCATGCTTGTCACAATCATATGTACTTTTATCAGAATTTCGTAAATCATTTGATAAAAGTTTAAGAAAATAATTTGATAACTAAGATAATTAATTTATACTAAAGTTGAAAAATAATATTATATAATAAAAGAGTTTATTACATAAGTAAAATGATACATACTTTTTATCGATTTTTTTAATGTGGTCATAATTGATTAATCCAACCTTCTTTAAAGTCCATTGAATATTATTATATCACCATTTTTGTCTACCTGTGAATGAAATTTATTAAAAATGGATCCGCAGTTTTTAATTATTCATTTATTGAAAGGGTAAACCTAAAATTACCGTGGACTTCTATTTAATTAAAAATATAACTTTTTTAAATCTCTATACTTATATTCAGTATAATTGTTTGCGTTAAAAATTGTTTCAATAAAATATTTTTATTACTTTAATGCAACTTTTTTTATTTAATAAACATTTTACAGTTTTACATACCGTACAAGGTAACCTTTTTTGGTGAAAATGTATTTATTTGTTATTTAATAGATACCAAATTTTAATTGAAGAACAGGATACAATTTTATACAGTAGAAATAAACAGAAAATGTAATATTTAATATAAAAATGTGTAAAATAGCATAAAATGTATTGCAAGAATGAGCAATTTGAAATAGAGGCAGTATATCTGGCATTAAAAATAGATCCTACGATTGTTTTTAATCACTATAATAAAGAACTACGTTACACAAAATTATACCAGGCCCTTCAATTTTAATAATATTTCTACATTATTTAATTTATAAACTGCCTTCATCATGCGAGAATACAAAATTGTTACAAATGAAGCAGAAGGAAATTCGATCATTTTCTCTGGACTAGAAGTTAAAGGATTGATAAAAAATTTGAAACCCATCGAATTAGTTTTCAGGAATGCAAAATATAATTATCAAGGTTGCCTCTCATAAGAACAAAGTACAACAGTCTTTTAATAAACAAAATGGTTTGAATATTTTTTCCAGTAATGACCCTATATCAATAAGAAACTGTACTTAAATTACGCATCAGCTTCTGAATATTATCTTTTTAGTTATAAATTGTATTATTTGGTTGAAAATAAAAAAATTTTCTTAAAACTTTATTCCTTTTGCTTGCAAATTTAACTGCTGATAAGTTAACTAAAATCTTTTTTGGATGAAAACTATTTTTTCTACAATTTGTCTTTTTTGGTTGAAAAGTCAATTGAAATCTTTTTGGGTGTCTCTGTTTTTTTGAACATCTGTATTTATGATTTAAAAAGCTCATCTGTTATAGTAGAATTTTAATTTTTCTTGGACAAAAATACAACTTTTTTATTGAAAATTTGACAAATTTCTTAAAAAGTCATAATTTTTGGTTAAAAAAATGGGACTATTTAGTATCAAATTAACTTATTGTTTACAATTCTTATTTTGGCGTTGTAAATTGAACTGGAATCTTTTTGGATCAGCATTGAACTATCTGTTGTAAAATTTGTTTTTAATTCCTCGATTTTAAAATAAATTCCATCTTTCTGGAACAAAAAATGCAAATTTTCAGTTGAAAATTAAAAAATTTTGTTAGAAATCTAACTATTTCGTAGGAAATGTACTTTTTTTAATTTCATATTTTCGTGTCATAAAGATAAATGAAATCTTTTCTGGATGAAAATTCAAGTATTTCTTTAATATTTTTTAAATTCAAAATTCATCTGTTTTAAAAGAAACTTCATCGTGCTTGAGTAAAAATTCTACTGTTTAGTTGAAAATTAAACTATTTTCTTGAAAAGTCATATTTTTTGTTTGAGAATTTTACTGTTGGTTTGAAAAATAACTATTTCCTAGAAATTTTTATTTTTATTTAAAATATACATTTTGGTGTTGGAAAGTAAACTGAAATCTTTTCTGGTTGAAAGTTTAAATTTTAAAAAAATTACTCGTTTTTTATTGAAAATTCATGGGTTTTAGTACAAATTTCCTCTTTCTTGAATAAAAATGTAATTATGTGGCAAGGAATTGAACTATTTTGTTAAAAATTCATCCTTTTTAGTTGAAAAAATTCATCTTTTTGGATTAAGAATTCAATTTTTTCGTAGAAACTCATCTTTTGTTAAAGAATTCATACTTTGATCTTGAAGAATCAACTGCAATCTTGTTTGGATGAAAATTTAACTATTTTTTAAATTAGTTTTCTTTCTAATAAAAAATCATCCGTTTTTAGAGAAATTTCACCTTTTTGGATAAAAATGCAACTATTTGGTAGAGAATTCAAGGATTTGGTTGAAAAGTTATCGTTTTTGGTTAAGCTTTATCTTTTTGGGTTAAAAATTGAAATTTTTCATAGAAACTTATTTCTTGTTAAAAAATGCACATTTTGCTCGAGAAAAGACAACTGAAATGTTTTTTAACAGAAAACTCAACTATTCTATTTTTCTATTTTTCTGGCATAAAGATTCATCTGTTTTAGTAAAAATGTTCATTTGTTTATGAAAATGCAACTTGTTTCTTAAAAATTCTTCTTCTTTGCTATACTTGAGTAAAAGTTAAACTACATTGTCAACATTTTATTTTTATTTGTCAAAGACTTATGTCTTTCGTTGAAAATGTAACTTTTTATTGAAAAAGCATTTTTTTTGGTTAAAATTTAATTTTCTAACTGCAAAATGTAACTTCCTTTTTTTCCATCGTTTTTTAGATCTTTTCTTAGGTGAAAATTCTTTTTTCAGTTGAAAATTCTCCTTTAATTGTAAAAAAAATAATTTTATTGGTTTGGAATTTCATTTTTTGTTGTACAAAAATGCATCAGTTCCGTGGAAAATTAATTTTTTGCTGAAGTCATATTTTTATTTTAAAATCCAATTTTTGTAGAGAAAGTTCGTTTTTTGGCTGGAAGATTCAACAATTTATATAAACTTCTATTTCTTTCTTAACTGAAATGTATTTATTTGTTGAAAATTTATCTTTTTTGTTTTAAAAATCGTTTTTTTTTTGTATAAATTTCATCTTTTTTTATATTGAAATATAAACTATAACACTTTTTGTTGACAATTTATCTTTCTAAAGTATAAATTACATTTTATTTGTTTAAAATAAATAAAGTAATAAATTATAAATTTTTAAATTTGTATCTAAAACATTTTTTTATTCTTTATATAAAAGATTCTATGTTAAAAGTATTACCCGATTAAAATGCTGGTTTTTTAATATCAGCGACCAAGGAAAATGAAAAATTAGTAAAGGAAAAATCAGGGAAGTTTGAAAAGGCAGTTCTCGCCCTGCCTAATTCTACTAGCAATAACTAGCAAAAAATTTTTGGCAACTTAAAATTAC
>NC_046664.1:30658870-30670865 GCF_010883055.1 Belonocnema kinseyi
GTAGAAGGTGGCTTCAAGAGGGCCCATAAACCGTTACGTGATTTAAGCACATCCCCTAACTTAACTATTCTGATATTTAAGGGGGTCTCTGAACACAGAAGCTTTACCCAATTGAGATGTTCTCTTAAGAGATCACCTAATTCGACTTCGGTTTTGGCACGAAATTTCCAAAGAAACTTTTCAAAATATGTTTTCACAAACAAAAAAATACATATTTTAGATTGTGGAAACATTTTAAAACCCATAACACATCCTTATTGTTTTGTAAAGTCGGCTTGGGTGGTTTATCTAAGAAAGGGATCAATAATCTTTTCTTTTTTCTAATTTTCTAATTTCTTAATTTTTCTGCAAACTAAAATTTCAAACTATAATTTTCAAATTCTTGATCTCTTCCTTCTACTTCCAAAGCTTTCAATCTCAGCATACTCTCTTAAGGCTGTCAATCCACCGATTCGAATCGCTTCCCTTGGATTTAAATCTGAAGCGTCATCGCACATCATGGTCAGATTGAAAAAAAGGCCATAAACTCTTAGAGAGATAGTTATTTGCGATGAAGGTTTCAAGGCCACTTGCTAGGTATTCCACACGTTGCTTCATCTTCCAAGGTTAGAGGACAAAATTCGTCGGCGGTGACGATTTCTAGATCTCCTATATCAGCTCTAGGCTTGAAAGGCAGTTCCGAAACCAAAACACCCTCCCTTGGTTCCTTAACCTTAAGGGTCTGAACATCCAGATCAAATTCTGAAAAATCATCATCATTCTCCGATATCTTCGCTGACTTGAAGTCGGCTTCCGTCAAAGTAATCGTCCTGACTTTCCGCTTTTTTGATTCTTCAGAGTGCTTCCCAGACTCGATGATCGACCTTCTCTTCTTCAAAGTCTCTCTTTGATCGTGTGAAGCATCTTTTTTCGCTTCCTCTTTCTTTTCTTTCTCTTTGTTTCCTTTCTCCTGTTTTTCTTTCTTTTCTGTTATCTCAGCCGCAAATCGCTCCTCAAAACCGTCGCTTCCGGTGGATTTAGGTTTCTCTTTGCGCTCGGATGACATATCCAGAGGCTCTACAGATTCCGGGAATGCGTGTTTATCGACCAATGCTTGGACCCTGTTTTCTCCAGTTCCAGATCCAGTCTCTTTTGCCAATTCCGCACTTTCTGAGAAGGAAGCAGCCGTTGCTAAGAGATCGACAGAACTCGTCCCAGTTTCGAGAGACTCTTCCACTCGCCGTGCTTCTGGCGCTGGGATTGCTATCCCTCTGTCGGTAATGTCGATTCCCTTCTTTTCTGCGTGTTTAATAGCGTAGGAATTTATGTCAGCATGCATTCTTGGATTTTTCCTGAATTCCTCTTGCAGGTAATTCTGAAATCGATCCTTGAAATAACCGTCGATCATTTTCCAGACGTTGGTACTGTACCAGGAAAGAACAGCTACGAGGAAGACTCCTCGAAAGATGAATGCAAGCATTTTTTTAAGTTAGGAGGGCTTCTTAGTCCTTATTGCTTTTATTTAATATTTTTTTTGTATAAATATTGATCAAATTTTACGGGTATAAATATTTATAAAATATTTTATTCATCTTCACCCATAATCATATCTCGGATAATGGAGAAAGTTTGTTGCATACTTGGCCATGCCATTGTTACCACAACCAGAAGGGAATTTGCCATTACGAAAAGTCGCATCATCTCTACCCCGTCTTCTGAACGCAACCATGTTGAAAAACCCTGATTGGGATCGGCATCGTCATCGAATGATGTTTCTTCTTTTTTATCCTCGACCGGTTTTGTAGCGTTGTTTTTGACAATTTTGCGATTGTTTTTGGAACGGTCTTCCTTACTGCTTTCTAGGCGCTTCTTCATTTCGTAGAAATTTTCATCTGGAAACATAAATTTTTTGTTTGTTTATTTGAACTAAATACCATTTTGATATTGATTCCATCTACTATGTTTCTATAATTTATTATTATTATTTAAAAAATGAGGAAGCTCATTTTCCTCTCAGGCTTAAAATGCTTACAGCCTAATGTGTCGATAGACCCAATATATCATTATTATTATTGCTATTATTATGTTTTTGTGGAAATTGTTTAAGCTGGAAGTAGAGCCGAATTTAGATCTGAACTCTTGTCAGATTCTTCAGAAAATTAAATTTTGTTTAAAGATTTTAAGCGTGTCTAAACAGAATCCAAACAGCTAAAAAATCGCCTTACAATCATTCAGATTTTTTTCGACAGAAGTCTTTTCAAATTTGTTAAAAATTAGGTTTAAAAAAATGATTTTAAAGTTTCCCAGGATTTTTAAGAAAATTTGTTTTATTCTTTTGAAACTTTTCAAAATTCTTTGAAATCACAAATTAAATTTTCTCTTTAAATCTGTTGGAATCTTTTTAAAAATTGTAATTATTTTTTAATCTTTTCAAATCGTTTCAAACTTTTAAATATATTTTTAAATGATTTGAATTCTTCCTAAAATTTCTTCAAATCCTCCAAAATTAAAAAAAAGTCTTAATATCTTTTAGATTTGGAAATCTTTTGAAATGTTTTAAAATCTCTTAAAATATTTGTTTTATAATAAAAAATCATTTTAAATTTTCCCAGAAATCTGAAAAATATTTATTCATTCTCTTGAAACCTCTTTGTTTGAAGCACAGATTTTTGAAATTTTAGGAAAACATTAAAAATGTTCTGAAATCTTTTTCAATTTTGCATTAAAATTAATTATCCAAAATGAAAAATCTTCTTAAATTTTCAAAAGCATCTTAAAAAAAGTTATTGTTTTGAAACCTTTCAAAATTCTGAAAGCTTCTTTTTCGAAAGAAATTTCCCCATGAATCTTAAGAAACTTTTTTTTGTTCTCGTAAAAGTCTTCAAAAATTTCGAAAATGCTTTTAAATTTTTTTCAATCTTCAAAAACGTCTCAAAATTTCGTTTGAATTCTTCAAAAATCCACATTTTACTTTAGATTAAAAAGAAATTTTTTTAACTCTTTAAAAATCTTCATTTTATTAAAAACGTTGTTTAAATCTCAAAATTGAATTTTTTTAACTTAAAATTTTCGCAGAAATCTGAAGAAATTTTGTTATTCTCATGACACCTTTTAACATTCTTTATAAGGTTCTTATCTTCTAAATATATGTTTACTTGCTTGAATTAAAAAACAAAATTTTAATCTTGCAAAATTGAACAGTTTTCCTTCAAAATGTTGGGTGCTCTATTGGAAATTTTAGGAAATCATTTTAAATGTCTAGAAGTTTTGTTCAGTTTTTTCTAGAAATTAATTATTTAAAATAAGAAATTTTAAAAATTTTCCGAGGAAATACAAAAAAAATATTATCCTATTAAAACGTTTCAAAATTCTTAAAAGTATCTTTTTTCGTAAATTTCAAAAATCTACATTTTTAACAAAGTTGCTGAAATCTTAACACATTTTAAGTAATTTAAATTTTTTTGGAACCTCCAAATATCTCTTAAAATTAATCGAATTTTTTAGAATTTTTTAACCTTACAAAATTGAAAAATATTGACTTCAATTGTTTGAAATCTTTTAAAAAGTTCAAAATCTTATAAATATTTTTTTAAAAATAATTCGAAGTTTTTATAAAATTTTAAACAGTCTTTAAACTTTCTCCTAAAAAATATCAAAAATCAACATTTAGTTTTAGATTTTTTCGAAACTTTCCAAGTTTTAAATTAATTTTAAATCTTTTTAATCTCCTAAATTAAAAATGAAGAAATGTCGCTTTAAAAATTTCTGCTTTTCTTTTCGAAATGTGAGGAAATCTTTTGAAATGTTTAGAAATGTGTATCAATTTTCTCGTAAAATAGATTTATCAAGATGAAAATTATTAAGAAATTTTGAAGAAATCGTAAACAAATTTTATTTCCTTTAATTCTTTCAAAATTTCTAAAAATGTTTTTTTTTTCTTAAAAATCTAAAAAAATCAAAACTTTGTTTTACATTTTTTAAACCTTCTCATAATTTAAGTTTCGTTTAATCTTTTCAAAACTTCTAAATATTTTTTGAAATAAATCAGTGTTCCCAATTTTTGGTTGAGTCCTCTAAAGTTAAAACAGTGCCTTAGAATCTTCCAGATTCTTTTTGGACATAATTTCAATTATCTAAAAATCAAAATTAGGTTTTTCTGAATAAAACCTAAACCAATTAAATTTTTTCCGAAAATCTTATTGCCTTTAAAATTAATTTTTTTGTTGCTATTGACAACTTTTTACAAAAAGGATTTCCTTCGAGTGCAGAGTTAATAAAAGAAAGTATATAAGAAAAACAGGACTCTAAAAAAGTTTTAAATAGCATTTGAAAAACATTTATTTTGCAACGTATTTTTTCCTTACACTCGAAGAAAATTAGGGCATTTCCTAAACTGTGTAATGAATTTTTACACAACTATAGAATTAAAATATTTTTTTACAGCCACTTTTTCAAAAGCTAAACACGAATCTCATATCCTTTTCTCTTTCACAATAACTCGAACATGGGTAAGGAATTGAATTTAAAGACAATAGCGTCTAATTTCAAGAGTTTTCCAAGCCTCGTTAGTTTATTTCCGCTAGTCCCGAGTGTATTGAATCCCCAACATTGAAAGAGGAAAACCCCCGGGTCAATGCCTGCTAATATCTCGGAAAATATCACAAAAGTTCCACTACAGGTACATAAGTAAAATAAAGTTAAACAATTTTTTTTCTCAATCTTGTAATTTTATTCTAATACAGTATATCAATTAGTTAATTATCACTTGAATTACTAACTAAAATAGATTAATTTTGAACTAAAATTTTTTTCTTTTAACTATAAAATATTAAGTTTTTACGAAAAGGGGTTAATTTTCAAATAAAAAGACGAATTTTTAACAAAAATAGAATTTTCAACTAGGAAAGGTTTTTCAGACAATGATAAAAGAAATCATCGAAAATGCAAATGTAAATTACTAAGTCTAAAAGATGAATTTTCAAACAAGAAGATTATTTTTTACTACTAAAGACAAATTCTTAACAAAATATAAACATTTTCGACCAAGTAGTTAAATTATTAACCAACAATATTGATTTTCTGCTTAAAAGGATGAAATTGCAACAACTTATGTAAATTTTCAACTAAATAGTTGAATTTTTTACATAAAAAGATATTTTTTTAATCCAAAATGAAATAGTAAAATTTGTATTAAAAAATTAAGTTTTCTTAAGAAAACGAATTTTCTACAAAGAGTTTAATTTTCAACCCAAAATTATGAATCTTCAACAGTAACAAAAAAAAACAGATTAATTTTCTATTTTAAAACCATGTTTAACCAAAAAATGGAATTTTTTGCTGAAAGACCAATTTTCAATCAATTACAGATTTTTCTACCAAATATTCAATTTTTGTGAATAAAAAGATTAATTTTTAACCTAAAATAGATTAGTAAAAATTTTCAGTAAAAAAAATATATTTTATTAAGAAATACAATCGTCTAGAAAACAGTTGAATTTGCAACCCGAAAATATAAATATTAACAAAAAAGTTATTTTTCAATGAAGCAGTTGAATTTTCAACTGGGTGGGAACTAACTAATTGTAGCCTGCTCCGCTTTTGTTTGTTCACGCCTGGGTGCTCGCCTGAATGACAACCATAGAAGCCGCGCACCGCGCGCAGCTTCTGTTACATCTACCTGAGGCGCAGCTATCAAAGGGTTTCATTGTAGTTCCATTTTTAACCAAATAACTGAATTTTTAACAAAATACTTGAATGTCCAATTAAAACCGATGAAGTTTTAATTTTTTAAATATTTTAAACGAAAAATGGCTTTTCTATAAAAAAGACAAAGTTTAAAATAAATGAAAATTTTTTTTACAAAATAGTTAAATTTTTAAATCAAGTGGAATTATTTTATACTTAAAAAGACCATTTTTTAACAAAATGCATGTATTATTAATTAAAATGATGAATTTTCACGTAAAAAAAATTAATTGTTAACAAAGAAGAATTTTCATCTAAAAGAAATGAATTTTTAACACAGAAGTTCAGATGTCGAGCCGATCGTTAAATTTTCTATCAAATTGTAAAATTTTCTAGCAAATTGTTGGATTTTTTAACAAAAAATATGCATTGTTCTACAAATCAGTGAAATTTTCTGCTAAAAAATGTGAATTACGAAGAAAAGTTTATTTTCAATAGACAAAAATTAATTTTTAACCAGACAGTTGCATTTTGAGCCAATAAAGAAAAAAGTCCTACAAAAAGAAGTGAATTCTCAAACCAAAAAAAAGAAAAAATTCAATTAAATTGTTGATCTCTAAAGGAAATTGTTAAATTTTCAACAAAATAATTAAACTTTGAATAAAATAATTAAATTTTTAAGCAAAAAGATGAATTCTTAAATAAACATGTTATAGCAGCCTTTTCAACTGAAAACAATGAACATTCAACTAAAAATAGTTGGATTTTATTATTGGGTTTTGCAAATTCATTTCGTATTTAAGTGGAAAACCGAGAAGATGGGAAAGACTGTAAAGACCAAAGCCTGCGATAAATAAATAGAAAGTTTGATTATTTACAGAATAATGAATAATATTTAAAATAAACATTAAAATCCAACATTAAGTTACTAGGTAATACTAATATTTTTAGGTAAATCAAAATTAATAATGTTCCAACACCAATTAATTAACATATTCTTCTACGTTCAATGTACTAGATGCTACAGTAAACAATTGATTGGGTTGACAAACACCGATTTTAAATCAAGTATGTTCTAAGTTGTGCGGACCTGCGAATATTTGGTCGGCCAGTGTAAGCAGTCGCGTAAACATCTAAGCACGTACGCGTCCCATTTCAGGATGACGAAACGCACCAAACAAAGAACTTATACTAAATTTGATAAAAAAAACTTAGCCATTCATGTTCAGAAACCATCGTTATTCGAAAAGTGTATTATGATGAGCCTATGACTGATACTCAAATTAAAGATTGGTTTAAGTGATTTAAAAGTGATCGTACTTCAGTTGAAAGTGACCCTCGCTCTGGCTGGTTTGCAACGGCTAAAACATTTCAAAATGTAGAACGAATGGTGTTATGCACTATGAACACACTCGAAAGGGTCAGACGGTAAACAGTGAGTATTACCAAGAAGTTCTGAAGGTCGGTCCTTCACCATACTGCATTTGCCCATCCATCGCAGCTTATTCAGCAATTTCTGGTGAAACCCGATCTTACCCAATTTCGACAGCCACCATATAATCATAAATACCTGGCTCCTTTTGATTTCGAGCTGTTTCCCAAATTGAAGTATCATCTAAAAGGAATAGGTTGACTATTCCGAAAGGTAACTTTAAGAAGTACTTTCCAAAGTGGCTAGATCACTGGAAGAATGTTGTGGCTGCTAAAGGCGAGGACTTTGAAGGGGATATTATAGCGATTCACCAGACTTAACTTTTACTCTTGGTACACCTCTTACAAGATTTGTCTAATCATACAGGAATCATTTAGAATTTTTTTTCTGTGCGACTACTCCCAATTATTTGTAAATTTAAATCAAACGGCAGGTATTATGATAAGAAAATACTCTTTCAAATGGAAATTCAAGCGGAACAGTTTGTTAAAGATCAGAAGAAATTATAACGGAAAGGTAAAAAGACTGCTAATAACCTATTTATTTTATGTACAGAATTACTCAAAATAAAACCAAGAATCCAACGACCAAATTTGAACAATTATAATAAAATGTTCCTATTGAAATTTTATACAATATGAAAATTTTCTTTCAAAAAGAGCTTTTGTAAAAAAAAATAAGCACCAACGGTTCGGCACTCATCCAGTACCCTTATACAGGTAAAAAAAATCGATCAGACAGGAACAGCAACGAAACCACGCTGGTCTCCCTGACACCCGAGACCCAAGTGAGGGTCAAAATGCAAACCCATCAAAAACATACCTGAAGTATCTTTTTTTTTGCCCTTTTACCCTCACCGGATATTTCAGGTATGTTTGTGATGGGTTTGCATTTTAACCCTCACTTGATTATAGGGTGTCAGGGAGAGAGCATCGTTGTTTCGTTACTGTTCCTAACTGCTCAATTTTTTTTGTCTTGATGAGAGTGCTGTATGAGTACCGAAACGCTGGTGATTATTTTTTACAAATGTTTTTTTATTGGGATTTGATAATAATACAAATAAAAAAGACGAAAGAAATAAAAAAGAGGATGAAGGGGATTTGGTTGGTTGCCTACTAATTTTTCTTTCCTCTTTTGTATTTTTGACAAAAAAAAAAGAATTTTTCTTTTCTTGTTTAGAAAAATATTTATTATTTTTCAAATTACAATAGGAAAATTAACTTGAGTATGAGTTTAAATAGGATTACTGTGAAGAATTCCTGAAAATAAAACCAAGAATCTAACTACAAAATTTCGACAACCACTATAAAATGTACGTATTGCAATATGCAAATAAACTTTTTCCCTTTTTTCCCCTCTAAAAGAGAAAAGAATAAAATTCGTTTTCACCTTGGACACTAATAAAAAAGCCGAAAGAAAAATGAGAAGGCAACCAACTAAATCCTCTTCCTTCTCTTTTTTATTTCTTTCGTCTTTTTTATTTTCATTATTATCAAATCACAATAAAAAAACATTTGTAAAAAATAATCACCAACGTTTCGACACTCATACAGCACCCTTATCAAGGCAAACTAAATTTTATTTTCATTCGATAAAAATAAAAAAGAGAAGGAAGGCGATTTGTTTGGTTGCTTTCTCATTTTTCTTTGCTCTTTTTTATTAGTGTACAAAGTTTTTTTTCAGATTGCAGTGGGAACATTTTATGGTGGTTGTCCAAATTTGGTCGTTAGATTCTTGCTTTTATTTTCAGGAATTCTTCATATTATCTTGATTATTGAACGTTAAAAAGGATTTTAAATTTGATTTTAATCTCATTCAGGTTTCTTAAAGTTGAAATCGGATTTTTAGTTTCATTTTAATATCTTTTCAATTTCTAAAATTTCTATTTACTTCAATTCTTCTGTACAGAAATATAATAATTTCTTTTTTCCAATTGAAGTGTTGCCTCCTTTCTTGTTGACCTCGTTTTTGCTTGTAAGATAAAATCGTTACTGTGAACCTAAAGTTAACTAAGACAATCATCATTCATTCAACAAGTACTTTCGCCTCATTAGTACCTGGGCGTGAATCTTAAAAGATCTTATTATTACTTCATTACTCGCCACCTACGAATTGAATGCAAATTGAAGAAACTGAGAAAAAAACTTTTATATCTTCATACACTTCGAGAAATTGTATCAAATACTACGTAATACTGTTCTTGGAATCTATTTTTATATTTTAAATATAAACCGATGCAGTCTGACCGATCAATATTTAGGATTAGATATATAGACGAATGGCTATTTAAATATTATTTAAAAAAATATTTTACTATTTAGTTTTTAGATTTTTAATATAGGAATACTAAAAAATTGCTTCAATATGAACCAAATATTTAGATCAGAGATTAATTTTTGCTTTAGAGATTCTCGATTGCCCTGTAGTCACACGGTAAAAAAAATTGAGCTGTGACAGGGATATTATTCCTTATTATAGCCAAACATTAGGCTGAAAACGAACGAAGGAATTTAGAAAGGTCCCTGGATCAGCGAAAATGAATATCCTTGACCATTTTCCATATACCAGGGATATCGTATAGTCAAACCCCTAATAAGTATAGCTATAATAGGGGTATTAAGAATAGGTGTCTGAAGCAATTGTCGGAAGAGCGCCGGTGCATTATGGGAGCAGCGAAATAAAATAGCGACGGTCTAGTCGGAAGCAGTGACAGTTGAGAGTTGAATGAAAATTAATGTTTTTACTGAAAATTGAACTATTACAGTTGATACTTTAACTATTTTGTTGAAAAATTCGATTTTTGTAAAAATTAATCTCTGTGGTTGAACATTAGTTTTTTAACTGAAAATTTTAGTATTCAATTTTTGGTTAACATTTTTTTTTTTTTATATGAAAATTCATGTCTTTTGTTGGAAACTTGTCTTCTTTAGCAGAATTTAATCTTCTTGATTGAAATTTTTCAACAAAATAGTTAAAGTTTCAACTGTAATAGTTGAACTTTCAGTAAAAAATTAATTTTCATTCAAGGAAAAAATTAATCTTTAACAAAACATCTCAATTTTCAACCAAAGAAATAAACTTTTAATTAAAATGAGGAACCATCAACAAAAAACTTAATTTTTTATAAAATAGTTTAACTTTTAACCAAGTAGTTAAATTTTAATTCCAAAAAGGATTAATTCTAAGCGAAAAATGTAGTGAATAATAGTTCAACTAAATAAAAATTTTTTACTTTAAATGCAAATGCCATGTAAATGCCATGTAATTTAAATGTAATTTGTTGATTATTTATTTTTTAGTACAGAAGTCGTTTTCGCTGAAAATGTATGTTTCCTAGTTAAAAATTAACTTTTTTATTAACAATTTCAATTTTCGAATTAAAAATTAAAATATCTACTAAAAATCGTCTTTTTTACTTCAAAAATCAAGTGTTTGGTTTAAAATTGAATTATTTAGTTGATAATTACATTTTTTGTTAAAAATTAAATTTTTTGCTTGAAGTTTAATTTTTGAGTTTAAAATTTGACATTCTTGCAGAAAATTTTTTTTCTGCTTGAAAACGTAACAATTTGATCGGATTTTTTTTTCCTTACGATAAAATCTTTTATGTTTGACAATTAAATTTTCTTATAAAAAATCGTCTTCTTTGGTCAAAAACTAAGCTTTCTTGGTTGAAAATGAACTATTTTGTTAAAGATTTATGTTTTTATCGAAAATTCGACTGTTTTGTTAAACATTCGTGTTTTAGTACAAAAAGTTATAATTTTTGGATTGAAAATTCGTTTTTTTGTTGTTGTGGAAAAGTTATCTTTGGTTGAAAATAAACCTTTTTGTTAAAAATGATACTTTTTGGGTTCAAAATTTAACGTTATTCTAAAAAAATCGTATTTGTTGGTTAAAAAATCATATGTTTGGTTTAACACTCAAATATTTGGTTAAAACTTGAACTATTTGACTGAAAATTAACTTTTTTGTTGAAGATTGATTTATTTTGGTTTAAAAGTCAACCTTTTTGTAGACATGTAGGCAGATAATAATTAGGCAGATTTTTTTTCTTTTCTTTGAGAAAAATCTTTCTTGATTAACAATCATTTTTTGGTATAAATGTAATCTTTTTGGTTGGAAATTCTTCTATTTAGTTGAAAAATTTATTTTTTTGTTTAAAACTCACCTATTTCGTTAAAAAATCATATTTCTTGGGTAAAAATATACTTTTTGGTTAAAAATCTAACGATCTTATGAAAAATTCTTTTTTTTAGCTTCCACATTAAAATTTTGGATTGAAAATTCTTATTTTTGGTAGGAAGTTTAATTTACATAAAAATTAGATTTTTTATGTTTTGTCCTGGACTGACTCACAGGACTCGTCTGTCTAATTTTGATTTTTAATAAAAATACATATTTATTTCTTAAAAATTTATTCCAGAACAAGAATAAATCATATCGAACCTAATACAAATTAAAAAATCTTCTTCGCAAAATATTATGCAAGGCACAAATTTCTACGGATGATAAAAGGAAGATTGGCAGTCGAGGAGAAGTAGGGATAAAGGAAATGTAAGGGAAATTATGAAGTGTACGATAAGAGAAGGCGAGGATGGTGGAGAAAAGAGATGATTGGAAGGTATAATTTATGAGGTGTGGAATTAAGGTTAGAATGGGAAGGGAAGGGTGGTACTGATAGAAGGAGGATGGAAAGAGGCGAAGCAGTGAAGAGGAAGTAGGGATGAAGAGAAATTGTGAGAGGTGGGATGAGAGAAGGGAAGAATAACGAAGGAGAGGGATGAGTGGAAGTTGAAAATTATGAGGTGTGGAGTTTCTGGAGGAGTAGGGGTAAAGCCCTCAAGGGGAGGAAGGGGACAAGGCGAGTTCCAAGGAAAATTATGAAAGAAGGGAAGG
>NC_046664.1:30670965-30698187 GCF_010883055.1 Belonocnema kinseyi
AAGTGTGATGAGAGAATGAAAGAATAGCTGAATGGAGGGGTCAGAGTGAGTTTATAATTCTGAATGGAGGGTTTAGGGGCATGGTGGGAGGAGGAAGGTAATTATAAACGGCATGATCAGGGAATGGAAAGTTCTAAACAGGTATTAGGTATTGGTTTGAGAGTGGAAACACCTGTTAAACTGATTCATAAATATATTACGATCGCTCCTATCCATGTAACTGCCGAGTGGTGCTAAAGTTAGGTGATCGAACGAGAACCCGTAAACAATAAAATTCCGTGTGTTCAAGCGAACGTATGGAATTTAATGGGTAGTCTGATATACATGGTACTTTTTCTCAGTGAAGTAGTATAATTTAGATTTGCGACAGCGAGAATTTTCGAAACTCAGGGGCCGTACAAAAATCACGTAACGGATTATAGGCCTTCTCAACACACCCCCTTCCTCCTGTAACAAACCGTAACAAAATATGTATACCCCCCTCCCTTTCTGTTCTTAATTTTTAGATTTCAGAAATGATTTGCTAGTTGTTGCTAGTAAAACGAGGCATGGTGTCCGAGAACTTCATTTTCAAAATTCCCTGAGTTTTCCTTGACTAATTTTATATTTTTGACATATTATCTTTTATAAACAGAACAAAACAGTATTTCAGATACAAACTTGAAATTTTCACTTTGATAAAGATGGCTTTTTAACATTATACTTGAATTTTGAAACTAAAAAGATAAATCCCTAACGAAAAAGTGTCATAGTTTATATTTTAATAAAAAAGAATGAAATTGATACAAAAAAAAATACAAAAAAGACGAATTTCCAACAAATTCAGATTTTTGACTTACGAAGAAAATAAAAGTTTATCGTATTATTGTTGAACCTTCAAGCCAAAAGACGAATTTTTGTGTACAAAACTTGAATTTTTTATAAAAAAATGAAATTTCTCTTAAAACCATTGAGCTTTTATTAAAAACAAAATTTTCAGCAGATGAATTTGCATCCAAAAAAGATTCCAGTTGACTTTTCAGGATTAAAATATTAATTTGTTAGCAAAAAATAAGTTGCTACGAAAAAAATGGAATTTTTAATTCAAAAAGCCGATTTTTTCAATAAAAAAATTATGAATATTTAATAACATACAGTTGAAGTCTTTACCAAACAGTGGCATTTCTCTCCAAGAAAAATGAAATTTGTACTAAACAGAGGACTTTTTAATGAAAAACGATCAATTTTTTTTTAAAGTTAAACTTTCATCCAGAAAAGATTTCAGTTCATTTTTCAACGAAGAAGATTCCAGTTCACTTTCCAACACCAAAACAAGAACTGTAAACAAAAGTATGACTTTTTAAATATATTGTTAAATTTTCAACCAAACAGTTGCATTTTTGTCCACGGAAAATGAAAATTTTACTAAAACAGGTGAATTTTTTAATAAAAAAAAAATGTCAAAAAAAGAATATTGAATTTTCATTCAAAAAGGTTTCAATTGACTTTTCAACATAAGAATACGAATTAAAGTAAAAGGTAATTTTTTAGAAAATACTTAAATTTTCACGAGACCAGTTACATTTTATCCCTGAAATATAAAATATTTCTACCAAACATGACGAACTTTTAAATCAAAGACAAATTTTCAGGAAATTTTTCATTTAAAAAGAGTTTAACTTGATTTATCCGCAACAACACATGAATTATGAACAAAAGGTTAGTGTTTTACGAATAGATTTGAAGTTTTAACCCAAAACGACAAATCTCTAACAAAACAGTTAAATTTAAACCAAAAAGGATGTCTTTTTAAGAAAATTGTTAAATTTTCAAATATGACGAGGAAAGCTTCCAAGGTGTCCCCTAAGGGCTTACATTTTTCTTGCACCTTCTTCCCTATTCCTTAACACACACCCCACACACTTACTTGGGGGTGGGAAGAGGACCTACAGTTTAAGGTGGGTTCCGAACCACCAAGAGCAACAGCTTTAAGTACTTAGAGAAACCTTTTTCTCTAGAGGTACCGGTCCCATGACTCTCCGGTGATGAACAACTCCCTTTGCTAGGCTAGTCTCTTCCAGAATACAATACGTACATGAATAAAGGACTCTCTCCCGTAATAAATCGTAATAAAATGTCTCGACCCCCTCCCCCGCCCGTTAGCTGTCACATAACTTAAGTGCGGTTTCTCAGTTATATATTAAATCGAGTTGATTCAAAACTGATAAGGAGCTTTTGTAAAAGCACCTCCCAGCAAGTTTGATGATTACATTGTAATGGATTAAGTGTGCTGGATTTACTGCAATTGCAGTCGCTACCTGGGCACAAGGCACAATTGAATTGAAATTCTCTTGTGGTCGGCCTCGACCGTTATCTTTAGGGTATAGGCACTTGTAATGGTGTCAAATGCCAGCGTGCCAAAAGCAGAGCAGTACGAAATCTGCGGACAACCGCTACTGCAACTGGGGTAAATGGTAGACGGAAAAGCGAATATACGTTATCAGCGAAGGGCAGTCTCGACTCGTCTCAATCGCTTATTGCGCACAATGCAAGGTCCTTTCAGTCCCTCTATATATATATCCTCACACATGCCTACATTCATACACAGTCACACATGTAAACATACACATTTGTATTTATGTGTATAGATTCATCACTCGCCCACCAACCGTTCCTAGTTACCAAAGTTTGCTGCACCATTATTCCTATTTCAGACTCGCGTAATGTCCCGTCGAACTTGGTCCCTCTGCAAAAACGATCTACGGATAACTTTCCGAACTGTGGGAAATGAATTAGAATATCCGCAGATTCAGTGAATTCGAAGGGATGTGAGGATGGAA
Source organism: Belonocnema kinseyi (assembly GCF_010883055.1). Classification (NCBI taxonomy): domain Eukaryota; kingdom Metazoa; phylum Arthropoda; class Insecta; order Hymenoptera; family Cynipidae; genus Belonocnema; species Belonocnema kinseyi. The sequence goes on from NC_046664.1 coordinate 30,673,785, forward strand.
TGAGTATAGGGGCGGATAATTGAGGATATTGTTCGAAATTTATATATTGGGATAAACTTCGCTTTGGAGTTCGTATATGAACTGATTTTTTAAATGAAATTTTGTCTGAAAAAAAGATTTGGTCCTTCGATCCACTAGGAATCGAACCACCGAAGTTACGATTGCGGGTCGAATGCTATTATATCAATAGAAGAATCCTTTTTCAGAAATATAAGCATTTTTTCCAGGTGTTTCGTATTGAAAATTTTCAAGCAATCTGTATTATCATTAGAGGATAACAGAAATTCTGCATATCTTTTCAGACTAGATTTCAGACTAGTCTAAAAAGATCTTTAGAAGCTTAAGGGAAAAGCACCCAACCGGCAATCGGAAGTTCTGTGGTTCGATTCTCAGCAGAGCAAAGGAGAAGATCTTTTTTTTTAGAAAATTTTGTTATTTTATAGCTGCATTTAGTATGAAAAGACGTTCAAAATTTCTGTTATGCTCTGACGATAAAACAGATTACTTGATAAACTGATTTGGAATGTAGTTGTTCCACGAAATTTCGTGAACACATGCCACTTGATTTAAAAATTTGGTATATTTAATATCAATATATTGTGGTTTAGAGAATCAAATAAATGTCCAAACGCAACTGCACTATCCTAGAAACCGAAAGTAGTTTTTTTTTTAAATCACCCCCGAATGCGAAAAACAGGTTTTTACGAATGTGTCTGTCTGTCTGTATGTCTGTATGACTGTACGTCTGTCTGTCTATTAACGCGATAACTTTTGAAAAAAATTATCTATTAAATTGACCTTTGGTACACTTGTTTAGTGTCCTAAACTAAAAGTCAAATTCGTTAGCCAACCATTTTGGATAAAAATTCAAAAAGTGGGCACATTTTGAATATTCTTGAGACCACTTTTTTCAAAATTCAAAAATTCTCTGTACGGTTATTCATAGTATTCAAAAAATTCAACAATTTATCCCCATGACTTTTTTCGAGAAATCAAAAATTATTGGAGTTATAGCATTTTCAAAATCTAAAAAAAAACAAACTAAAATGAACAATTTAAGCCAAACAACGCATGATACGAAAAAAAGTCTGGAAAAGAAAAACGTTGCTATTTGAAAGCTCTACAAGATTATGATAACAACTTTTTCGAATTGATCAAAAAGTTTAAGATTCAAAATTTGATCCTACACAAAACTTTTGAAACCACATTTTTACAAGATATAAAAATTCTATGCACGGTTGTTCATAACACTTCAAAACTCAAACAATTTATCTTTCCGACTTTTTTGTATAAAAAAAATGATCAGAGTTAGAGCATTTTCAAAATAAAAAAAAAACTAAAATGAACATTTAAAGACAAACAACGGATGATATGAAAAAAGTCAGGAGAAGAAAAACTTTTCTTTTTGAAAGCCATACAGTGCTATGATAACAACTTTTTTAATTTGGTTGAAAAGTTGAACATTCCAAATTTGATCGTACCAAAAATAATGAAAAATCCAAAAATTTCATTTTTTGGTCAAACTATGCAAGATACGAAAAAAATGAAAAAAGTCGAATTGCGCGCCCTGGAAAGAACTACAAATTTATAATGATTCACTTTTCGATTTAAGCTACGAAAAAAATGAGACAAAACATGTTCATCCAAAAAAGAGCTATAATTTTTGATAGGACACATAGTTTTTGCTTTAGTCGTAACAAATAACATTCTAAATAAAAATATTAAATTTGTTTGAAAAAACGACACAAGGTATGAACTTAAATTACCAGACAACAGTTGTTCGCCTAAAAATATCTATAAATTTATTATTAATCATTTTCCGATAGGACTAGTAGATTTTCTTTTAATCGTAAAACATAAGATTAAAAATTAAAAAATTAACTTTTTGGAAAAAGCACAGAAAAGACGAAAGAGGACATAGGCTCCTATATAAGACCCTACATAGGTTCCTGTATTAGACCCTATGCAGATGCGCAGTAGTTTTTATTTAATCGTAAAAAAAATATTTAAAATTTTTTAAAATGATAAAAACAAGGAAATAAGAATAATTATGATTCAATTTTTATGCATATTATGAATTGTAATGATATACATTTATTGAAATGATACATGTTTTAGAGCAGCTTAGAATACAATTTAGAGCAAAATAAGAAACAAATGCAAAAATAATCATGATAAATACAATTTTCTTTTTATTTTGCAATTTTTTAATAAGTAATACCTGGTAGGGTTACATAAAAAATGTATTATAATTGATATAAAAGTGTTGTGTATGATGTAGAAATTTGATATCTGGGACAGAATCGAGTGCGAAGCACGAGATACGTGATGAGAATGTGTTCGTTAAAGCCAAAAGAGCTTTAACAAAAGAGAGTCAAAATCACAAAATTACAGTTGTCGGTCCGTTCACCTTTTATTTTAAAAGCTCTGTGCCCGAATGCGGAAGAAATGCAAAGACCAAGTGCGGAGTGCGATTGCCATCAGTCGCGTGCTGTAGGTTCGCTCAAACTCTCGAGCTAAGCTTTTTTAACGAAAGAGAATTCACAATTACAAAATTACAGTGGTGGGTGTTTTGAGTCTTAACTTTAAAATGTTTGCGCAAGAATGTGCGACAATATAAAGACCGAGCGCGTAGCACGAGGTAAATACATAATGGAGCGCGAAGCGCTAGAACCAACAGTCGCGCGCCCTAAGCGCGCTCAAACTTGCGAGCGATGTGCGCGATGAGAATGTGCCCGCGTAGTGGGCAGATTTTCTATTTTTGTAATATGTATTTTTCTTCCAAAATGGCGGACAAAATGCAAAAATGTTCCAAAAACTGTTTTTTTTCCATCATCTTTGTTTTTCTCAAAAACTTGAAAGTTTAAAAAAAAGTTCCATGGAATAAAAATGTCTTGAAATTAACCATAGAGCACTATAAATTTTTTTTCTAAAAAATCTGGAAAAATTTCATAGTGTTCTATGGTTAATTTCGAAACATTTTTAATCTATGGAACTTTTTTTAAAACTTTGAAGTTTTTGAGAAAAACGACGATGATGGGACATTTTTGCATTTTGTCCGCCATTTTGGAAGAAAAAACATATGTATACAATTTTTTTGTTAAAGTTTAAGAATGTTGTACACCGATAATTGAAGAAATTTTAAGATATTAATGCGTTTTATGTCTGAAAAAAAATTATAAAAATAAAAAATTAAACATTTTTCATTATTTTTGTATGCAAAAACAGCCATATTTAATTTTGAAGTCAAAATATTTGAATTTTGACGACGGATTCGAATTTAATTCACCCAAGAACATAAGGAACAGTACTTTTGATCTATTTATTGTTTTTTTATACCCATAAATTTTGCGGTCAAACTCATGTTATAAAATTGATAGCTTTGGTCGTTAATGGGTTAATGTGTCAAATTCAATGTTTTAGGCCTCCGACTCATTTGAGAAATTCAATATAATGCCAGTAGTAGCATAAATTTGGAAAAATATTAGAAAAATAGTGTCATGTAATTTTTCAAATAATTAATCCAGGGGTTAACTATTTTTTAAATCTGGCACATAATATTACAAACAAATTGAAAACCGCAATTATCTTTAGAAATTCCTAGAAGGTACCTGGCATTTAATTTTATTTTTATTTATTCTCTATAGTTCTCCCAAAAATCCTTAAATAGGCCTGTAAAAAGATTTTAATATCTCTGATATCCTGGGAACACCTTTTTATAATCATTTTTAAATACCCTAAATTCTTTACACTCCTTCCAATATCCGTAAAGTTAATAAAATCTCTTGAATCTTGTGAAATCAATAGTTAGAAAAATTCAGCAAAATCCCTTATAAAATCTTAATATCTAAAATTTTTTAAATTTCATTAAGATTAAAATAAAAAAATCCTATTTAACGTTCAATAATCAAGTTAATGTATAGGATTCCGTAAAATAATGCCCAGAATCCAACCACAAAATTTAAAAAACCACCTTAAAATCTTTCTATTGTAATTTTAAAAAAGATCCTCTTGAAAAAAAAAATGTCCTAAAAAAGAAATTTTTTGGCGCAAAAATAAAAAAGAGGAATGAAAAATGAAATCTGCCATTATATTATAACCTTCTTAAAAAAAATACAAAAATCTTTTAAATTTTTGAAATCTCAAATGCCCTTAAATCTTTGAAATCCCTTGATGACTTTAACATTTGTTGTAATCTACTGAAATTTACTAAAACCCCTTTAATTCTGTTGAAATCTTCTGAAATCTCTGAAAAAATCTCCAATTTTTCCAATACCTTGTAATCTACAGAAATTCATTATTATTACATGGGTCTTCTAATAAATTCTTGAAATCTTTGAAATTCTTTAAAATATCTTGGAATCTTTCAGAATGCAATACATTTTTTTTTAATACAAGGTGTTCTGAATAAATACGCTTTTAAACAAATACAAACTCTGCACTTTAAACAATTTTTTAATTTAATCATTATGAACATTCAAGTTTCAAAGCTTTTACTTGATAAAGTAGAAATAATATAAAGTTTTTTTTCAAATAATCAACATTAGAAAACGTTTTAATAGAAAAATTTAATTGAAAAGCTTTCAGTTTTAAAAGGCAAAAATTGAATACTTTTAAATGTATTTTAATTGATAGAAAACTAAAAGCTAAAATATGACTCTATTTTATTTATAAATAATGTAATTTGGAATATTATTCAGTTTTAAGATTTAGGTTGTGGTCGTGCCAAAAATAAGATTTCTTTTTGCCCAGAGGCCTGATTTTTGGCATAACTCTCCAAAATGAAAAAATCATGGTTTTTGTTTCGTTTGATGAAGTCCCTGAAATGAGACTGCGATATAATATTTTTAAATTTTCCTAATTGAGCAGATGTCAAATTAGCAAAAATTACATTAAGAGAATAATTGAAAGAATTTTGTATTTTTATGCTTGAAAACAAGCAATAAAAAACCTCTGAATAATTGAAATATTAAAATTGAGTCAATTATTTAAATATTATTTAAATTGAAACTTAATGCATTTTGCGTTCAATGAGTTGTATTAATTAAAATCGAATTCTTTTGTGTTCAAATTCTCAATTTGGAGTTAACTTTATTTTCCACAATAATTTAAATCCAATCTCGGAATGTATTGCTTTCCAATTTGAATCGACAATCTTTGTAATTGCTTCTGTTGCTGAAACGAGAATGTCGTGGTCTTTGAAATAGAGATTTTTTTTTAGAAACGAATCGCTCTTGAACTTTTCACATTAAAAAAACTAAATAACTGCACTAATTTAATTAAAGGCAGCTGAAGACTTTATCCAAGAATAATCGAGAAAGAAAATTTTACAATCGTAACATCTTCATTATTTTTACATTGGAACTATTTTGAAATTTAGTGTATTAGGGCCCAGAAAAAGTATAATTAATTTGTTGCCAATTTATGTACAATAATTCCCTGTTAAAAAAAAAAACAATTTCAAAATCTAGAGGAATGTCAAATGAATTTTTTTAGGTTTTTTAAGGTATTTCTGAAGGAAATACATTCGAAAAAATTGGAATAGTCTGTAAGACTATCACAAATGTAAGCACAGTAACTTTGAGGAATTCTGAGTTTCGTGTCTTTTTGTTTAAATTTCCTAGATTTATAAAAAGAATTTCAAATGGCTTTTCACCATTAAGAAGTCCCAATCATTTGAAAAAATTCTTTTCTCATTCTTGAAGATTTTAAAATGGTTTTTTGACAGCAAGAGTCCATTAAACATAAATTATCGCCTACAGAACGAAAATCAAAAAGCTGACTTTGAAGGAAGTTTTGGCAGATTTTGAGCAAAAAATTTAGAAGCTTTTTAAAAATTTTAAAAGTCTTTAGAAGAATAAAAAAATGTGCTAGGAACATTGAAAATGATATTTATTTTGAAAAGTTAATTTTAGTTGAATATTCAAGAAGATTTAGAAAGAATTACAAAATTATAAAAAATGAATGTGGAAGATTTAAAGGAAATTTGTTTAATTTGGCAAAATTAAAAAAAAAAACTAGAAAAATTTCGTATCATTTTAAATGAGGTTTAGAAGTTCTGAAAACATTTCTAAACTAATTTGAAAAAATGTAAAACAACATGTAGATATTTCAAGATTTTAAAATAAATTTTCGAAGTATTTTAAGACTTTTGAAACTATTTCAGATAAAAAAAAATTAAAATTGCTTGTAACGATATAACTTTGTAAATTTTTTAATTCATTGATTGATTCTTTAAATTAAAACTTTAAAACATGATAACGTGGATTTATATTTTAGGAACTGAATCTGAATATTTGAACTCTAAAATTGATAAAAGTTAAAAAAATTAATTTGGAAGTTTAACTGCATTTAATTAAAAATTGTTCAGTCATATGTGTAAATTATTAATAATTTGAATATAAAATTATTGAATCCAAAAACTTTTTAACTTCAATTTCAAAAGTTTAAAATTCAAGAGTTCCACTTTCAGTGTCTTCATTTGCAGGTCAGTTTTTATTACTTCAAATAGAAAAATTTGTAGCTTTAGAGCTCAATTTTTTAAATTTTATTGACCTTAAAAAATGTTTGCGAACCGGGAAAAACAGAAATATAGACCAAGAATTTTTTCTTCGATTAAAACGGTCACCCTGATTTTTTTCGAATGTATTTTTACCAATAGAAAGCCTAAAAATCTGAAAAATTTTTTCATCATTCTTGTAGATGTTAAAATTGTATTTGAAAAAAGGGTTCTATAAAACATAAATCATCATCCAGATTCTAGGCAACATGAATAAAAAAACTAAAAAAAATTGGACAGAAGTTCTAAACGCCAAGACCATTTTTTTAGCAATTGGTATACATGAAAATATCAAAATCAAATTAATTATAATTTGTCTGGGAACTCATGCACTAATTTTACAAACTATTCTAATTTCGATTTCCATAATTATGGTTAGTCTATCCACCCTAATAGATAAACTTTTAATAGATTGGATTTAAATTTAATCGGAAAAAACACAAAACTCAAATTTCGTTAATCAAAAATCTGATAGAAATTTAAGAAATATTCAAAGACCTCAAAAGTTAAAAAAATGGAGATTCACAAAAATATCAAAATCAAATCAATTATATTTTGTCAGAGTCCTCCCAGAATACTTTTACAAACGCGACCCACACTTTTAATACATTAGATTTAAATTCAACATAAAAAAACACAAAACTCAAATTATGCAAAATTTACTGTTCTTACATTTATGATCTTCTGGACATCTCAATTTTTTAAAATATATTTTTAACAGTAAAAAAGCGTCAAATATCTGAAAAAAATGCTTTTGTCATTCCTGTAAGTTTTAACATTGTTTTTTGAAAACCAGACTTCATTAAACATACATTGTGACCCAGAGAACGTTAATAAGAAAGCTGAAAAGAATTAAAGAGAAGTTCTAAACCTCAAAAAACATTTGAAAAAATTGACCTACACGAAAATATCAAAACCAAATTAATTATACTTTGTCAGGTTCCTCATACACTAGTTTTTCAAAACGTTCCAATTTTGATTTCATCTTTTTTTTTACCTACCCTAATGTATGAATTAAATTCGATTTTTCCACATGTGTAGTTGTATGTAATTTGAATCCAACTTACCTGTGTGTTATTAAACAAAAGTTGGATTAAAAAAACGAACGTGGTAAACGAATCCTCGAAGTCGAAAAAACTAGTTTTTTTTATAGAGAATTCTACCATGTACAGTTATTCGTAAAGCTTTAAAAAATACTGATGGACAGAAAAGCTTTGAGTTCGTCGTTACTCAGGTAGTCTATAAGGTTTCTCGAATTAGTAAGCTCGTTACCGACTCCATAGCAGTGCCGACCCACGAGTTTTCTTTATGCGCACTAAATGGAAACCCTCTTAAGTTTGTACCTCGTTTTTTGAATTCCAACAAGGTCATTAAGTTCAGATTTAATAAACGCTATGGATCTAAGGTACCCAGTTCAAATCTAAAATCCAAACTTTAAAAAAAATCTATACATTATTCACTCTCTAACTCCAAATAAGTGTAATTTTTAGTGATTCGATTAGTTACTTGAGATTTTGCAGATTAATTAGTGGCCTTTTTAAATAGTTTTTATTTAAAAAATAGTATATTTGCGCTTCTGAGGAAATTAGTAGATTGATCTTATGTGATTATAATATTATTTTAGAAATATTGGCATACGAAACATGAGTAAATTTTTTAAATATGAAATCCGTCAAAAACTAATAGAATTTCAGTTTAGTAAACTAGTGAATAGTAAAATTGCTATTTCTTAATTAGTAATTTATTCTCATAATTTATTTAGCGAGGTTCTAATAATTGCTACTAGCTTACTCTTATATAAATAAATTACTAGAATTTCACGAAACAAATGACCATATTTTAGTCAATATTTTAATTTCGAAGGAAATTATACATCAGAATTCAAAATTTAATCTACTTATACTTGACAATATATTTTAGATTTGAAAATTTTTTTTTTTTTAATTCTTCTTGAATGTTGGAAGCCTTCACAATTAACATCAATGTCATTCTCATGCAGTTTGAAGTTTGATTTAATTGAAATCTTATCATTAAATTTCCTAGCGTCATTGAGTGTTTCCAAATTAGAATTGAATGACAATCTCATTTTTTTAAACATTATGCTTTTATTTAATTTGAAATTTTATCGCATGGAAAAATATTTTAATCCAAATAGTTTTTTTATATGATTAAAAACCCTTTTAAGAGCCTTTTAATTCAAAAGTTGTGAAATTGAGCAATATTTTATTTTAAAACTAATATTAATTCGAGTACTTTTTTTAATAAACTAGAATTTTATTGATTTTCCTGAATGAAATATTGTTAAAAAATGTATAACTAATATTTAATTATTGAAATCAGAGTGTGTTCTCCAGGTGTCTACTTACCTGGAAAACCTTTTTTTTTAATTGTAATAATTAATGGTATAACAACGTGTTCTCAATGGTAAAAGTAGCTTTATATTACTGGATTCAACTTTTTTGCTAAAAACTCTTTTGTTTTTTTTTTGTTGGAAGTTAATTTTTTCAACTAAAAATGTAAATACTCTGTTTTTGTTTGAAAATTTATCTTTCGCGTTTTTTTTATTTCAAATTAAAATCTTTTTTTGGTTTAATTTTTTTTTCACTGAAAATTCAACTATTTAATTTTGGTTCAAAATTGATCTTTTTATAGTTAAAAATTCAGGTCAAAAATGTAAAAAATTCAGCTCTTTTAGTTGAAAACTCAGCTACTTGGTTGAAAATCGATCTTTTTTCTTAAATTTTCGTCAACAAAATATTTTTGGTTAAAATTATTTTTTTTAATGAGAATTAAATTTTTATTGAAATTTACTTTTCTCATTAAAATTTATCTTTTTTATTTTAAAATTCGTGTTTTTTTCTTCAAATTTCTCCTTTTTTTAGAAAATTAATTATCTTATTTGTTGAAAATTCATCTGCCTTGTTAAAAATTCGACGAATCCAGTTAAAGAATCATAATTTTAATTGAAAATTAATCGTTTTGTGTAAAAACTGAACTATTCCAGTTAAATAGTCACGATTTTAGTTGAAAATTCATCAATTTGGTTGAAAATTAAACTATTTTCTTGCATTTTTTAAAACTATATTTAAAAAAATGAGAATTTAACTATTTTGTTTAAAATGCACTATTTTCACCAAAAATTCATCTTTTTTGTTTAAAAATTTATGTGCTTTGTTGAAAATACGTCTTTTTTGGTAGAATATTAATCTTATTGTTTAAAAATTATTTTTTTGGGTGGAAGTTCGACGATTCCAGCTCAGAATCTAGTATTTGAATTGAAAATTCATTCGTTTGTTCAAAAATTCAACTGTTCAATTTAAAGATCCATAATTTTAGTTGAAAATGTATCACTTTCATTTAATTAAAATTATTATTTTGTTTTGTTTATGAAAATTTATTTTTAACGGAAATTGTAACTATTCCATTTTTGGTTGAAAATTTATCTTTTTAGTTACTAATTCGTCCAGTTTAAGATTCATCATTTTAGTTAAAAATTAATTCCTTTGATTAAAAATTCAACTATTTCAGTTAAAGATTCATAATTTTTGTTAAAATTTAGTACTTTCGTTGAAAGTTAAACTTTTTATCGAAAATTTGTCGTTTTTTTGGTTGAAAATTAATTTTTTTAACTGAAAATTGAACTATTTCACTGTTGGAAAAAATTCATCTTTTTTGTTGCAAATTCAACTATTTGGTTCGAAATTGATCTTTTCTGGTAGAATAATCAACTATTTGGTTAAAAATTCATGTTCTTTTTATTCAAATTAAGCTTCTTAGTTGAAAATTCATCTTTTTTTATTAAGCACTCAACCATTTGCTTGAAAATTGATTTTTATAAACGCTAAATTTTCGCATTCGTTAAAAATGTTATGCTCATAATCAGATTATAGTCATCCACAATTTTTAGAAATATTTTTAAAAACATTGAAATATCAGCACTCTGTAATAAAATAAATAAAACTATAATTCCGAAATACTGGAAATCGCATTTTAATACTTCACCATCTTTATCTAAAAATTAGAAAAAGGCAATCTCAAATTGAATAGTATCAGTAAAAGATTGTAGACCCGCGCCGAGAAAAATATTGAAACGGACTAATTGTAAGTAAATTGCATAATTTTTCAATTTAATTCCTCCCTGTAGATAGTGGAGCTTCATTTAAATGCAAAATAAAAGCAGCGCCATTTTTTATTTCCTCTATAAGAAAGTTTTTTGATCAGAGTGCAGTTCTTGTGGATTTAGTTTTTATACCTCAAGAGCTTTAATCGTTAAGCGTGAACTTTTGTTTCTGCTTATCTGATTCCTAATTCCCCTTGAGATTTTACATTCCTTCCCTTGGGAGTGCAGGAACTGTTCGATAAACCATGTTTCGGTTTCAACTGCCAGGGGCTTTAATTTAAAAACCAGCAACTTCCACCAATTGAGATCACCTGTATTTATCCGCATTCGTCCCATGCGGAAAAAAACGAAAAATGGATTATTTCGAACATGAAGTGTATCTAAACACATTAGGTCGACAAGTAGGTCAATTTTTCCTTATTTCGAATCCCAATTGGCCAATTTGCCGATTTTTGGCCAATTTTGAACATAAGGTCAAATTGTAATAAAAAACAGATTTCTCAGCAAATAGAGAAAAAACTCATTCAAAATGTGGAATTTTCAAGCCAAAAAAATGAGTTTTGTACAAAACAGTTGAATTTTCAAACAAAAAAATGAATTTACAATTGTCAACAAAAAAGTTGGAATTCTAAACTTGAAAATATGAAGATTTAGCCATATATGGAATAGTTACATTTTCATTCTCAACAAAAAATAATTTTTATTAAAAAAACACAAAATTTCTAAATGAAAACAGTGAATTGACGGAGAAAGAGCGGGAAATGACCAGGAATTTTATTCGCCGAGAAAAACCGGGAATTGAATTAAAAAATCGGGAATTTATTTCTGATAGTAGCAAAACTTTAAGTTTTCATTATTTTATTATTAATTTTGGTCAATTGAGAAACACTATTTCTACATGGAACGGGATTTTTTGTAAAGAATTAAAACTTAAAAGCCAAGCTCTTTTGTTAAAAATTAATTTTGTTGTTGGAAGCTTCGTCATTTTAATTGAAAACGCGTCTCTTTTTTAAAATGTAACTACTTTGAAAATCAATTTTTCAACTAAAAATCTAACTATTCCAGTAGAAAATTGAACTATTTTTTTGAAAATCAGATCTTTTTGTTCAAGGATTATATTTTTGACGAAAAATTCTACTATTCTATTTTTAGTTGAAAATTGATATTTTTTATCTAAAAATTAAACGTTTTTTTGTAAAAATCCATGTAATTTCTGGAAAGTTCATCTTTTTGATAGAAAATTAATCTTATTGGTTAAAAATTCATTTATTTCGTTGAAAATTCACATATTTTCTTTAAAAAACGACTTTTTTTTAGAAAATCGGCATTCTTTGTAGTAAATTAGTTGTTTCTTTCAAAGTTAATCTCACTGTATAAGAATTCGTATTTTCAATTGCAAATTTAAGTATTCTAGTTAAATATTCATGCTTTTAGTTAAAAATTAATCTTGCAGGTTAAAAGTAAATTTATCCGGTTGAAAAATAAACTTTTTTAAAATCAATTTTGTTTATTAAAGATTCATCATTATAATTTAAAATTCATTTGTTTGGTTGAAGAATGAGCTATTTTATTAAAAATGTGTTTCATGTTTGGTTGACAATCTTTTTTTTTCTTAAACTGAAGATGAAAATACTATTCCAGTTGAATTTTCCATAATTTTAGTTAAAAATTTATTTTTTTGTTGAGCAGTCATTTTTTGACTAAAAATGTAACTATTCCATTTTTTGTGGAAAAATGATATTTTTAGCTGATAATTCGACTTTTTTGGTAAAATATTGATTTTTTAACATGCAAATTAATGATTTAAGTTTTGGTTGACAATTTATTTTTTGTATTAATTTTTTTTTAAGTTCAACTATTTCATTTGAAGATTTATTGTTTTAGTTGAAAATTCATTTTTTTTTAAATTTCACTACTCTAGTTGAGGATTCATCATTTAAGTTGATATTTTTTGTTCTGAAAATGTAACTATTCCATTTTCTGTTGAAAATTGATTTTTTTGTAGTGCAAATTCAACTATTTGGTTGAAAATTTTTCACCTTTGATTGCAAATTTAACTTCATATTTCGTTAAAATTTGTGTCTGTTGTTGAAATTTTGTATTTTTTTAAAGAAAATAAATTTTTTTCTTTGGAAATCATTCTTTTTGTTTAAAAATACATTATTTTGTTTAAAAAAGTAATAATTTCAATTAAATATTCATAATTTTAGTTAGAAATTCATCTGTTGGGCTTATATTCCCTATATATATATATTCCAGTTAAGGATTCATAATTTTATTTGAAAATTCATTTATTTTGCAAATTTTTTCACTGTTGTGTTAAAGGTTGTTTAGAATAAACATCATGATTTAAAATAAATATTTGGGTTTTGCGAAAAATATGCATATGTTATTTTTAGGTGGCCGGGAAAATTAAAAAATTATCCTATTTCACCTTTTTTGAGCTACCTTTTGCGCTGTCTCTTACTAACACTTCAAAATGATTAATTTAAAAAAAATGGGTCTTAATAACTACTTCAAGGAAAAGTTACATTTTATATGATCCATATGGAAAATTTATAGATTATTTCAAATATCTGGTTCCATTTCAGAAAAAATATACTTATTATTTGTTCATTATTAAAAAGACAAAGAAATGTTAAAAATATCAGAAAAATGCAACTTTCTAGCATTACGATAAGAGAAGATAATTATAAGCAATAATAATTTGTATAAATAATTATTTTGATTGAATTGCATTAATTATTACTTTACTTTTAGTGAAAACTGGACAGAAATTTGAAAATGTTCAAAACAGCTTTTCTAGCTTTATTCAAAGAGAATATTATAAAAAATGATAATAAATTAATTATTATAAACTATAAGAAATTGTTTTAAAAACTAGTTTGGTTAAATTTCATTAATTATTACTTCGCTTTAATTGAAAAATGAATGAAAATGTAGATAATTTCAGAAGAAATCTAGCATTATTCAAAGAGAAAATTATTATAAATAATAAAAAATTATTTTTAACAACTTAAATAGATTATTGCCTCGCTTTAATGGAAAAGTTGAAAGCAAGTTAAAAAATTCAGAGAAAAAACGTGACTTTCCAGCTTAATCCTAAAAGAAATATGTACTAAAGAATAATAAATTATTTAAAAAATGTATTAAAATATCTAATTATAAGTGAAAGGTAATGTTTTATGTACATGAAACAATTTGTACTAAAATAAATCGAAAAAATATAATTCTATGGCTAATTGTGAAAAGAAGTATTGAGATTGAACTCAATTCACCTTATATTGACGATTCTCAATATAATTTATAAAAACATCTTTTTTCTTGTAGGAAATGCGTGCTAAAATTTATGGATCTTGCAAGGCCTCTAAATAAAATTTGGTTTCAACAAAAAAAAAACGCATATATTGTTTTGTGGTTTTAAACGAAGTAAGGGATAACGAAATGTGACCATTCTAGAAAATGATATTAATTCAGACCACTTGTTCTGAAACAGTTATTTTCCAAGAGAAATAAAAACCTAAGCAATTTATGATAGAAAAATTACGAAGAGGGATAAGATAAGAAAAAAGCGAAGATGAGAGGTGCTGAAGTTTCTGGATAAGAAATAATTTTTTCATTTACACCCGTTTCATGAAAAGTCTCAAGCCTTTTGCATTTCAGTATTAAGATGAATTCCGGAGACAAGGGGAGGCTGACAATAGGCATTTCTTTCGGAACTCTAATAAACTTAAGACACTCGAAGTGAACTTGACTGAACTTTATGGTACGGTATTATAAATGCATCCCCAGCTGTATCATAAACTTGTATTTCGCAGCAAATGTAAATGAAAAATCTCAAAAAAAATCTACTTAGATTCATTAAAAACTGCGAGAAAGCAAGTTTTAAAAAATTCACTATGGACTGGGTTTGAACCAGCAGCCTCCTTATTATAAGTTCTTGAAAATAAAACCAAGAATCCATCATCCAAATTTGGACAACCACCACAACATTTTCCTATTTCAATTTGAAAAAAGATACAAAAATTCCTAAAAGAGAAAAGAAAAAAATTCTTTTTTTTTGGACAATAATAAAAAAGAAGAAAGAGAAATAAGAAGACAGCCAATCAAATGCCCTTCCTTCTCTTTTGTTTGCGTCTTTTTTATTTTTATTATCAAATTACAATAAAAAACATTTGTAAAAAATAAGCACCAACGGTTCGGCACTCATACAGCACCTTTATCAAGGTAAAAACAATCGAGTAGGCAGAAACAGCAACGAAACCACGATGCTCTCCCTGACAGCCGAGAATCAAGTGACCGTCAAAATGGAAGCCCATCACAAACATACCGGGAAGATCCCTTTTTTGTGCCTTTTGACCCTCACTGAATATTCCAAGCATATTTGTGATGGGACATTTTGACCCTCACTTGATATTTGGGTGTCAGGAAGAGCATCGTGGTTTCGTTACTGTTCCTGCATGCTCGAATTTTTTTCCTTGATAAGGGTACTGTATGATTGCCGAAACGTTGGTGATTATTTTTTACGCATGTTTTTTTATTGTGATTTGATAATAATAAAAATAAAAAAGATGAAAGAAATAAAAAGATAAGGATTGGCAATTCGGTGGTTGCCTTCTCATTTTTCTTTCCTGTTTTTTATTATTATCGAAAAAATAATTTCTTTCTTTTCTTTTTTAGGAAAATTGTTGTCTTTTTTCAAATTGCATTAAGAACATTTTGTGGTGGTTGTCCCAACTTAGTCTTTGAATTATTTGTTTTATTTGTAGAAATTATGCACTTAAACTTAATTGTTGGACGTCAAATAGGATTTATATTTGATGTCAATCTCATTTAAATTTCTCAAATTTTAAATTAAGCAACAATTATTTTTAAAAGGATCTTGATTTTTTGAAGAAATAAATTTGAAAAGCTTTCTAAAACTTTAAAGTGGTTCAGTTTTAGTATTAATAAGGGCATGAATGAGGTTGAAAATGTCGAAACACTCCGTTTGATGCTTCCTCTGCTCGAAACTTTAAAAGTGGAAAGTTTTTACTCTATGGGCAAAGTTCACTGTGTGGACTTGATAAATCTTCTTTTAAATATTCAAAACTATAGCATAGAGTAATTACATCGAGTGGCTTTTTTCTCAAGTATTAGCGAAGATGCAAGAAGCAGGGAGAAAAGCTGAAACCCCAATTTGTGGCAGTAGGGCCACACGGCGGAAGTGAAACTATGATGTATTAATTTTAAATTTTTTCGTAAAGAATCATCATGAGTTTTGAGAAGATTATATATAGTAAGAAAGTGCAGAGAGAGAGAGAGAGAATATACATGTTTTTTTTAAAGCGGCAGTAGTGGGGATATCGAAGATGAGTCCTTAGAGAAATTGCAAATCACCCCACAAAAGGGAGACGCGAACACGGAGAGAAGGTATACGACCATATAAAGTATAAAGTTTCACGGAAAGAAATGGTTAAAAATTCAACTGCATAGTGGAAAGTGAAACTGTTTTTTAACCTCATTTTTTTATAATTCTTCATTTAAAATGAAAAACCGTTTTCAAGCAATCAGTAAAAAATGGTATGTCCATGAACCTGAATTTATTAATTTCAAAATTAATTAATTATCAAAAAAGTAATTATTATTAATCTCTATTAATTTATAATTCCGAAACGTAAATGATTGGAATCCGATATATTATTTTAATACTCTTAAAATATATAACATTTCTGATCATCATAAACTTTTAAAAAACTAGTTGGGAAGAATTTAAAAAATTATTTTACAAACTTTCGAAAATCTTGCAAAGTTTGAAAATAGTTTTAATTTCTAAAAACTTTTAAAATTTCTAAATATCTTTTAATCTGTCTCAAATTGTTCCTAAAATTGTAAAAAATATTCAAAATTTTCTTAAAAATGCCTTAAATTCTTGCAGATTTTTTGACATTTTTAGATATCTTGAAATATTTTTAATTTTTTAAAAATTTTCTTTAAAAATTAATGTAAACAAAAAGAATATTTAAAACTTGTACATGAATCTTAAGAAACCTTTGTTATTTTCTTTAAATCTTTCCAAATTGCCAAAAAGCTTTGAAATTTTGCGTCGAAATCTTAAAATTAATTTTTTTGAATAAATATCATTTTAAGCTTTTCCAGGAATCATAATAATTTTTCAAAAATTATTTTGAAAGCTTTCAAAACATTCTAAAATCTACATTTTGATTTGAAAATATGTTATCTCTTTTCAAATTGAAAATTTCGTTGAAACTTTCTAGTAATATCTTCTAAACTAATTCGAATTTTTCTTATATTTTTTTTAAATCCTGCAAAATTTTTTAAAAAACTGCCCCTGAATCTTTTAGATTTTTTGCAACAATTTTGGAAATCTTTTGAAATGTTAAAAAAAATCTAATCAGTCTTCTAAAATTAATTTTTAAAAACAAAAAGCAATGTTAAATTGTGTCAGGAATCTTAAAAGAAATGTTTTTTTTTTGTTTTGTTTCGAAACCTTTCAAAATACTCAAAATACTTCTAAATTTGTTGTTCGAAATCTTTAAAAATCTTAGATTTTGCAGTGAATTTGTTAAAATAACTCTAAGTTTTACAATCATTTCCCACTCTTTCTAAATCTTCTAAATATTTTTTAAACTTACTCGAAGTTTTCCTACAACTTTTTTCAATCCTGCAAAATTAAAAAAATTGTAGTTTCTGTTTTGTAAATTTGAAAAAAAATCTTTAAAAACTTGTCTTTCAGATACTTTTTCACCAATTTATGAAATCATTGGAAATGATTTGAAAAACTAAATTAATTTTTCATAAACAAAAATTACAAATTTTCCTAAAAATCTTAAGGAAATTTATTTATTCTTTCAAAAATTTCAAAATACTTAAATGACTTAAATTCTTTGCTCGAATTCTTAAAAAATGTTAATTTTATTAGCATGTTTTTGTGATAATAAATATTTTCTTAAAATTATTTTAAAAAGTTAAATCTCTTTAAATTTGTTTTTAATTTTTTGAAGTCCTTCAAAGGCTTAAATTATTTTTTTAAATCTATTTAAAACTTGTATTCTTGGAAATTAAAAAAATTTTCTTTAAATAAATTTTATATTTTCTTTAGAAATTTTAGAAAATCATTTGAAATGTTCTGTTTCTTAATTTTCACCTCAAATGAATTTTTAAAAATGAAAAATATTTTGAAATATTCTCAGGAATCGTAAGGAAATTTGTTAAGCTGCTTAAATCTTTTGAAATTCTTTTAAAACAACTTTTTTTTAAATATTTATACATCTAAGCATTCACTTTATTTCCAGATATTTTAAATATATAAATTTCTAATAATATAGTTATAATATTTTAGTTTATATTAAAAAAATGTCAATCATAAATATGAAAATATATAAAAGCACAGTTTGATCGGTTCTCATATCGTCTTGCTCGAATGCATCACTAGAGATGAGGATAGTGGCATAGACATGGGTGTGAGAACGAGGGGAATTGTGGATTGGAAAGGTAGAAATAGGGGACGTTGATAGGGAGTGGTGTGGTTGAAAAATAGATTTGGAAGTGCAAGTCGGTGGGTTAACGAGGATGACAAGTTCTAAGGAAGTTAAAGGGAAGGGAGGAGTAGCATAATTCGAGAAAGTCAAGGCAGGATATGTAGGTCGTAAAAGGTAAATGTCAGATTGGAGAGTCTCTTACTTCTCCCGACAGAGGTAAGGTGGTGTAGAAGTAGAGTTGGAGATTGAAAACGATGGTGGGTTGAGGATGATATGGAGTAAGGGAAAGTTCGGGAAGGGTATCAAATAAAGAGAAGGCGGAAAGAAATTCGGTAGCTATGGAGTGGGAGGAAGTGTTATGGGCGTAATGGTGCTTAAGGAGTTGGAAGGATAATTTTGGAGAAAGAGAGTGGTAGAGGGCTAAAATGGAGTGAAAGGAGAGAAGAGGATCACCAGGGAAAGAATGAAAGAGAAGGTGATCGTAGTGAAAGGCGGTATGGGTTTCGGGTGAATGAGGGGTTGGAAATAAAGAGATTAAATATTTGTTTAGTGAGCGGGGTTGATGAGAACGAGAAAGCAGTGGGGTAATGATGATCACGGACACTAAGAAAGTTAAATGAAAGGGCGAGTGCAGAAGTCGATAGGTCTTGGCAGGAGATGTGGCTGATAAAAGGTAAATGTCGGATTGGAGGGTCTTTACCTTCTCCCTAGATAGGTGGTGAAGAGTAGAGTTGGAGATTGAAAACGAGGGTGTGATGGGGGCGATATGGAGTAATCAGTAAGGGGAAGTTCATGAAGGATATAAAATAAAGAGAAAGCGGAAAGGAATTAGGTAACTATGAGGTTGGAGGAGGTCTTATGGGCGTGATGGCGAATAAGGAGTTGGAAAGATAATTTTTGAAAAAGAGAGTGGCAGAAGTGCTTTATGAGGGCTGGAATGGATGTAAAGGAGAGAAAAGGGTCACAAGTGCAAGAATGGAAAATAAGGTCATGGGAGTGAGAAGCGTTATAGATTTCTGGTGAATAAGGGGTTGGAAATGTAGATATAAAAGAAGGGATTAGTAAGTGGGGTTGTTGAGAACGAGAATGAGTGATTGGAGGATGAAAATGTAAATTCTTTCAAATGAAAATGGTTCTAGTTCACTCAAAACCATTTAAATTCGATGAAACGGAAGTTGGGATCGAATGAACCGTCAATCAAGTTTTCATCGACAGTGTCAGAATTTGAAGTGCATATAGTGTGCAGGGGTGATTTACGCAAATACTGTTTCCGCCCTGAATATATCTGATTATATTCGATTGCAGATGGTCCATGTAGGTTAGGTTTCACTTGAGAGCCGAGAACGCTGATGGTGACGCTAATCTAAAACAGAGACATAAATAACAGGAGTGAATTTGAATGCAAGTTGGCAAAGCGAGGTAGTGACTGTCGATTCGGTGCACGAGCCACTTAAATGCCGGCTAAAATTTAATTTCCTCTCCAGCAAGTATCGGAAAGAGATTTGCCTACGTGCGATGTCATGATGATATATGCATTTACTCACACACTTCATACCTTTCTGCTTATCGAAAATTACATGTAAAGGAAAAAAGCGATGATTTAAAAATGAGAAATTTCAGATTATCATATGGGAGTAATAATTTGTCAGATTAGAGCTGGGTAAGCTAAAGTGACAAATAAATATTTATTTGAATCCGTATTTGTAGTGTCTCATTAATATTTCCAATATTCATTTAAACATTTAAATCATTTCTTCTCATATTCAAATTTCCATTATTCGCGATCCTGTAAAACGTAATATTTCCCTTCAATTAGATCACACTATTGGGTAATTATCAGATTATTAAACGAACCGAAAGTTAAAATCCAGCCGAGTATTTATCAATCGATTAATTGACTTCACCAATAATTTCCCTGAAATCTAAATGAAAATAGCTTTATGGAAATTATCTAATCGGTTAGTTATGTGGTCAGATAACCGATTAATTTACTGAGGTTAAATGTCTGGTATGTTGAATTATCAGGACGTTGGTTGTGCATTTAATAATGCACACGAGACACATTGCATGGTTGGCAAATCTACTAGTACCCAGTTGTGCTGTGGAAGAGATCATTCATATTGAGACGCAAGTCTCCTTTGATCGATGCCCTGAAGGCGTTTTCCTATTCTTGGCAAAATGTTGGTATGGTATAGGGAAAGGATTGAAGAGATTGACTCGTAACACGGTTATCGTTGCCTCCTTTCAGATACAGATATAGAAGCAAACTCTGCGGCCGGTTTCGCATCTCCTCTTGTTGTCAATATAGCCGTGGGAAATTTCTCGCTTGGTTGCTGCCAATTCGTATTACTACAAGGATGATGAGAATTTTAATCCTGAGTTGATTTCCTATTATTGTGATGACTCGATTATTTTCCCTCAATACCTCAAATTATCATTTTGTACTTTCTGTAGTAATATTTAACATACTGTTGTCTTAATGTTTCTATTTTTATATCTTCCTGTTCTACTTTGGGATCGTCCAACAACTACGTTACAACTTGGGGGGGGGGGGGGACAAAACTGCGCCTGGTAAAAGAGTGGGGGGGGGTCACAGTGAAAGTAACACCAGATGCATCCTTTTCGAATTTAGAGAATTTTGTTTTCTTCAAGTCCATATGGTAACGTTTTTAGCACGTTCCACAGATGATGAATGTTTTTGGTAGAAAATTAATCTCTTTGTTAAAAAATTACGTTTTTAGTCGGAAATTCAACTTTTTGATTGAGAATTCTAAAATTTTATTTTAAATTCGTCTTCTGGGGTAGTAAATTCATCTTTTTGTTTAAAAATTCTTTTTTTGTTGAAAATTCAAATTTTTTGTTCAGAATTCCTGAATTTTGTTAAAAATTCGTCTTGTTTATGGTAAATTAATCTTTTTGTTCACAAATTATTTTTTTAGTAGAAAACTGAACTTTTTGGTTGAGCATTCTTGAATTTTGTTAAAAAATTCTTTTCTGTTCGGTGGAAAATTAATATCTTTGTTCAAAAATTTACTATTTTGGTTAAAAAATTAACAACTAGGTTTTAAACTTGAACTACTTCCTTAAGAAATTAAAGATTCTTTCTTTTCTAAAAATTCAACTTTTTGGTTGAGAAATGTTGAATTTTATTCAAAAATCGTCTTTCTTAGTTGATAATTCAACTTCTTGGTTGAGAGTTCGTGACTTTTGTTTAAAATTCTTTTTTTTGCCAGAAAATTAATCTGTATAGTTCATAATTTATCAACAAAGTTTTAAAATTAAACTGCTTTCTTAAAAATTCAAGATATTTTTTTCCTTTCTTAAAAATACAAGTTTTTTGTTCTGAAATCTTGAATTTTATTAAAAAGTCTTTTTCTTTAGTTTAAGATTCAACTTTTTGATTTAGGATTCCTGAATTTTGTTAAATATTTTCTTTTTTTTTGTAGAAAATTAATCTTTTGGTTTAACATTTATGTTTATAATTGAAAATTCAACTTTTTAGTGGAGAATTCTTGAACTTGATTAAAAATTCGTCTTTTTTGGTAGTAAATAAACATTTTTGTTGAAAATGTCTCCTTTTTTGTTTGAAAATCTAACTTTTTTGTTGAGAATTCCTGAATTATTTTGAAGCCTCGTATTTCTTGTAGTAAAATAATCTTTTTGATAACAAATTCATCTTTTTAAGTTAAAAATTCACCTTTTGGGTTGAGAATTCTTGAATTTGTTTAAAAAATTTTCTTTTTGTTAGAAAATTAATCTTTTTGGTTCAGAACTCTTGATTCTTTTTGAAAATTCTTTTTCTTCGGCCACAAAAAATAAAATAGTCAAGTTTTTAGCTAAAAAATTAATGTTTAATTTGAGAAAATAGCTAAAATACTACTAAAAAGAATAATTTAAACTAAATTACATGAATTTTTAAGTAAATATTTTTATTTTTAATGAAATTTTCAACCAAAAAGGTTAATTTTCCACTAAGAAGCAAACAATGCATTCTCTGACTAAAAGAATAAATATTTATACAAAAATGTTCGACAAAAATTTAGTTAAATTATTAGTTAAAATAATTAATTATCAATGAAAGCAATAATTTTCTATAAAAAAAGAATTATTTTTAACAAACTACATGTGTTTTCAATCAAATATTTTGGTTTTTAATTGAATTTTCAACCAAAAAAGTGAATTAGTCACCAATAAGATTAATATTCTACCACAAAAGACAAATTTTCAACAGAATTAAGAAATTTTCAAAGAAACAGTTGAATTTTCAACTAGAGAAAATTACTGTTCAAACAAACATTATATGGTTAAATTTTCAGTTGAAAAATATTTTTTGATAAAAAAACTAATTTTGAAAGAAAAATATTCATTTCGAAACAAAAAGATGAATTTTCTTTAAAAAAAGATGAATTTTTGATAAAATACATAAATTTTCATCTGAAGAAGATAAATTCCTTCTGTCTCCGCGTCGTAGATATAGCTAAAAATTTAAAAAAACGAAGCACTTCTTCAAATTTAAACAGCAATTTTTTTTTAGATTTAAATTATTAATAAAAATATTTTAAAGCAAGCCGATTTATATCTCCATAGTGATAATTCCCCTAAAATATTTTTTATTTTCCCTAATTGACTTTAAAGTTTTAAAAAAGTCGGTAAATTTCTCGACTATTTTACCATATAATGTGTCATATACATTAATACAAATATATTTGCAATATGATGTAAAAATAATATATAAGAGATTTTAAAATAAAAATAATTTGAATTGACTTTGAATGACAAGAAAACAATTAAAATTGATATATTGTTCTTTATTTTACAATAAAA
This sequence comes from Belonocnema kinseyi, assembly GCF_010883055.1. NCBI lineage: Eukaryota > Metazoa > Arthropoda > Insecta > Hymenoptera > Cynipidae > Belonocnema > Belonocnema kinseyi. Next base: position 30,696,769 of record NC_046664.1, read on the forward strand.
TTAATTTTTGGTTTATGATAATTTAAATCTCCAAAAAAAAGTTTGCTGTTCAAATTTGAAGAAGTGCTTCGTTTTTTGAGACTTTAATTTATACGTACAATGCGGAGACTACTAGAACTTCGCTCAAAACACTTTTTGTTTCTTCGAAACGCTCTAATGTTCAACCAAAGATAGATTAGTTAAATTTTAATTAGAAAAATTATTATTTTTTTAAATGTTAATTAAATAATTAAATTTTGAACAACAAAGAGATATTTCAAATAAAATGATGAATCGTAAAAAAAATTGCACAAAGTAGTTCCACTTGATAGATTTTTTCCAAAGAAAGTAAAATTAGTGCGTTTTTGTTCTTATGATTGATTTTGATTTGAAGAAAACTATAAAAATTACCAATATAAAATAATTAAATCAACAGATTATTTATTATTACGATACAGTTCGTTAAATATTATCTCCCGTCTGCTGAAAACTTTGCCTGAAAAATCACGTTTTTCTTCCAAATTCATCAATAAACGAAGTTTCTGGCACTATTTCATGATACTTTTCACCCAATCTACGGTATACTTACGCTCCCACGCAGTTGAGCCCTTGGGTGAATTGAGATGTTTTTCGCTCTAACAAGCGCTAAAAGGTTGTAACTTTTCAGACAATTGCCTCGTAGCCCTTTTTAACCTAGTTATCACCTTTTTTACTTTTTTCTCATGAATAGTGTTTGGCTGTGCTTTCCAGTATTTTTAAAGCTTTCAAAGAGAAAACTGGAAACTAGTGTGAATAAAAATTGGCTTGAGCAAATCACATTATCGTATTAATTTTACTGATCGGATCCACTTCATGCATAAGTAATGAAATCAATGCTATGTTTATTTCGTTAATTTGATTAATTACACAGTATGCATCGAATATCTGATTTATGCATATAGCATGGGCTTAATTAAACTAAAAAATAGAATCGTCTGCTCATTCAAGGATGAAGTACTTAGCGTGGATTCCATTAAGGAAATTGAGGAGGATCAAATGTCCAACAGGTCAAGTAAATCCTTGCCATTAGCGTGTGAGATTTCACACGATTTTGGCAACAGTGTCTTAAAACTTCTAAGCATTACAGTTACAACTTCTAATTTGAAAGCTGCAAAATTCCTTTTCCGAATGCTTTTGAAATAAAATATTTCACAAATTAACATGCCTTTCGTACATTTGATTGATTGTTATAGTAAATTTCTTTTAAGTTTCTCATATGTTGAAATAATACTATGATCATTTGAAAAAAAATTACTAAACATAGTACTGCATTCGAGTGAGGCGATACGAGAATCGATGGATAACACAGGCCAACAATTCTCAGAACCAGAGACCAGACCTACTATACCCAAAGGTTTTTGCTGCGCTGAATCCGAATCTGACCTCAGAAAAATTCCATCA
>NC_046664.1:30698287-30701997 GCF_010883055.1 Belonocnema kinseyi
TTCTGAGATCGGATTCGGATTCAGCGCAGCAAAAACCTTCGGGTATACTAGGTCTGGTCTCTGGTTCCGGACCTTTGTCAAATTTTGTCGGCCTGTGTAATTTACCTAATCTCGGGGTTGCATTACGATATTCTAATATCGTCACGTCTTATTCAATCAAGATTCTTAAGAAAACGATCGATCCTGACAAAATTCTCGTTTTATCACCAGATTTTTCTCAACGAATATTTTGATTACCAAATTGAATGCGACAAATTGAGTGTTAGTGTTTCTAAAAAATTTCACATAATTTCACTATAATAAGACTATTAAAAACACGCATGTCCCTTAAATTTATTTCTCCATAGGAAACTGTGCTTTTATATATTTTCATATTTATAATTGACATTTTTGAAATACAAACTAAAATATTATAACTACATTATACGACATCTATCTTTGAAAAGTTTCTGAATACAAAGAGAATGCTGAGATTCATGATTACTAAAAAAAAAAGTTTGTTATTATATCGCCATCATAAGTATGATTTTAGGTACTGCAAACGATACCTAAAATAGCAGTTTTTAGGATAGGTCGTAAATTTTTTTCCTTAGGGTACAGTGTACTATGAAGGAACTAATATTGTGATCTGATTGGCTAATGGACATGTATATCTGTACTTTATGGTACGGTGAGTGTAGTGACCCCAACTTTGTCATGTAGACGATTGGAATTAAATGAAGTGGATTAAAATGAATTCGATTAGATTGAAATGAATTGTATTCGATTAGATTGAATTGGGTTGGAATTAATTAAATTGGGTTGGAATTAATTGAATTGGGCGGGGATGAATTGAAGTGGATTGGATTAGAGTAGAGTAGAATGGATTGGAATGAATTGAATTGGACTGGATTGAAATTGATTGGATGGGATTGGATTAGAATAAATTCGATTGCATTGGAATGAATTGGATTTTATTTGATTTGGATTTGAATGAATTAGATTCAATTTGATTGAATTATATTGGAGTGTATTGGTGTGGATTAGGTCAGAGTGAAGTGAATGAATTTGATACGATTGTATTGAATTGGAATGCATTGGAGTGGATTGGAATTAAATGGATTAGATTGGATTAGAATGAATTGGATTTGATTGGAATGAACTGGATTCGATTGGATTGGATCAATTTGGATTAGAGCGTATTGGATCAGAGTTGATTGGATTGGAATGCATTGGAATGGAGTAGATTGGAGAGGATTAGATTATAATAAATTGGGTTAGATTGGAATGAATAGGATTATATTGGAATGAATTGGATTCGATTGGATTGTATTGGATTCGAATAAACTGAATTTAATTGGAGTGTGTTTGATGAGAGTGGATTAGATTGGATTGGAATAAGTTGGATTGGATTGGAGTGAATTGGAATTAAATGCATTGAATTAGAATCAAATACATTGGATTGGAATGCATTGCTTTTGCGTGGATTAAATGGGATTGGAATTAATTGGAGTGAATTAAAGTGGATTCGAGTGAAGTGGGTTGGAATGAATTGGATGGAAGTGGATTTGAATTCATTGGATTAGATTAGAATTAATTGGATTGCATTGAATGGAATTGAAGTGTTTTGGATCAGATTGGATTTGATTAGATTGGAATAAGTCGGATTGAATTGGAGTGAATTGTTATTAATTGCATTGAATTAGAATTAAATGAATTGGATTGGAATGCATTGGTTTTGCATGTATTGAATTGAATTGGAATGAATTGGAGTGAATTAGAGTTGATTCGAATGAAGTGGATTGGAATTCATTGGATGGAAGTGAATTGGAATGCATTGGATTGGATTGGATTGGATTAGATTAGAATGAATTGGATTAAATTGGATTATAATGGATTGGATTGAATTTAATGGAATTCGAGTGTGTTGGATCAGATTGGATTATATTGGATTGCAATATCTTGGATTGGATTAAAGTGAATTGGAATTAATAGCATTGAATTAGAATTAAATGAATTAGGTTGGATTGCATTAGGTTTGGATGGATTGAATTGGATTGGAATGAATTGGAGTGAATTAGAGTGAAGTGGATTGGAATGAATTGGATGAAAGTGGATTGAAATTCATTGGATTGGATTGGATTGAAATGAACTTCATTCGATTAGATTGGATTAAATTATATTTTAATTAATAGGATTGAAGTAGATTGGGGTGGATTGGATTCTAGTGGATTGCAATGAATTCTATGGAGATGGATTGAAATGAATTGTATGCATTGGAGTGAGATTTATGCAACCTTTTGCACTTTTGAACAGTTTCAAAGGCACACAACAATATTATTAGGATTCCTGCGAAAAATTATAAAGATTTTTCATTTACAAAAATTAATTGGAAGAGAAAATTGAAGAAAGATTTCAAAATATTTCGAATGATTTCGTAAATTTTCTAAAGAAAATGTAGAAGTTTTTAAAGCATAATTCTTTAAATTTCCAAGAATACAGAATTTTAGAATATATATTCCAGTAAGCTTGAGAGATATTTTTAAAAATAATTTTAAACTGAAAATGAATTCAAATTGTTTAAAACAAAATTGAGATTTTTGAAGAATTCGAACAAAAAATTTAGAAGTCTTTCAAGCAAGTTTTTAAACATTTTTTTCGGAAACAAAAGAAAGACTACATTAAGAAGGTTTAGAAATATTCAAAAATAATTTTTAACTTGGTGAGATTTTTCAAGGTGTACAGCAAAATCTGGATTCTTCAAGATATCGAACAAAAAATTTAGAAGCATTTTGAGAATTTTTAAAGTTTTCGAGAGAATCAAACAATTTTCTTAAGCTTCCTGGAAACACTTAAAATGATATTTATTTTTAAAAATTCATTCTAATATTTCGAAGCTTTTTGGAAATTTTAAAAGATTTCAAGAAAATAACAAAAACTTATTCAGATTCGAGTAAAAATATTTAATATTTCTTTTGCAAATTAATGTGGAAAGAAATTTTTTTTTAAATTTCAAAATATTTCAAAATGTTTCAAAAAATATCTAAAAATGTGAAAAGAATCTGGAAGATTTTGAGTCATTTTTTTAATTTTCCACAATTTTAGGAATAATTCGAGACAAGTAAAAATATATTTAGGAATTATAAAAGTTTTGAAATAATTAAAAATATTTTTAAACTTTCAAAGTTTTTTAAAAGTTTATAAAACATTATAAATATTATAAAATAGTAATTAATTAAATGTACTTTTTTAATAATTTAAAAACTTTTACACTTCGGACAAATTAAAAAATTTAAATTCATATACATATAATTTTTTTACCACTTTCCTTAGTTATGAATTATTTATTCATTTAACTAATTAATTATTAAAAGCAGGATTATTTCTCTTCATTATTATTTTTCTTCAAAATTCACTTTTTTATGACAGTTCTGATTTTTCCGATATTATCAGTCGAATTTGATCGGAAGTTAGACATGAGACGATATGATTGATAACAAATGAATGCAAGAGAAGTGGGTTTTAGAACATGTTTCGAAAACGATTGGGATTGGTATAAATAATGGAAGTTTTCCTATCGAAATGCAGCACTATACATTTCCTATATTTGGCACTTAAGCCCTTATGCCCTAGTCCGGGGGCTGGGTATGATCCCGTATGCACTAAGACCGCCAAAGCTGAAAACCCTCTATTCTTATGTATTTTGAGCCCCTGAATCCGAATCCACAACT
>NC_046664.1:30702097-30727779 GCF_010883055.1 Belonocnema kinseyi
TTTAAACAATTGCAATTTAAACAATGTTGTACGCATTTTTCGAAAAATTAAGTTGTGGATTCGGATTCAGGGGCTCAAAATACATAAGAATAGAGGGTTTTCGGCTTTGGCGGTCTTAGTGCATACGGGATCATACCCAGCCCCCGGACTACCCCGAGATCCTTCACCTATAAAAAAGAATTTAAAACTGAATATTTATGAAATTTGATTGCTTTTCCGCTGACGCTAAATGGATTTAGGAAGAATAAATGGATTGTTGTTTTATAAAAGGTTTTTATTGATGACTGATAAAGCGCAGGTCATGGAAAAGCATGATGAATAAAAGGTTGATAACAAAGGTGGGTACATGGAAAATGAAAACGTAGAATTGAAGAGTGGCGTGGGTGCTTCTGCAAATTTGCAATCTGTGGAATTTTCCAGCTGGCTGTTAGTGAGCGGCGACGATTAGCGAGAGTGAGGATTCTGTGTTGGGTGGCACTCGAACGTTGAAACTGCTTCTGGACTTTCCGAGGGTGTAGGGTTCGTCACAGACCACCCCATAGCTACCTCTCTCGTTGAACACACTCAAATGGTGTATAATTCCTGCACACATAAACACAACAAACATATATCATATTTGCACACAGTGCATACAATGCTATGCAAACATATTGCCGACGTACCTATGAACTCATGCGTATCGTTTTCAATCAAATATTCATCACTTTCCAACTATTCCCGATGCATCGAGAATCAAACAATAAAGCAATCGAATATGCTCAAAAATTTAATTTTACTGGAACAGTAGCTACTTTGTATGCAGTTGGTATGTATGGCCAATTATTTACTACAATGGTAATTATTTCAAGGAAAATGCAAAAACTCTCTGATTAAATGGATTTCAGGCTGAATTGACAAAATATACATGTTCATCTCAGCGAGATTTTTTCCCAGTTTTTACAAAAGAAAAGAAGTGTTAATTTTTTTAATTGCACGATCTGTCAGAATTCTAGGAGAGACAAATTGTAGTACAGGCAAACTCGGATATAACGCCCTCTGATATATCCCTTCCGAGAATTGACGCCGAGCCGCTGGTATGAATAAAAGGAGCTGCGGAGATGTGGTTGAAGTTCTGAACGTTCAAATTAACGAAATTTCGACTGATGACTTTACAAACCAGGAAAAGTGTTAAAATGTTTGTTAATTTATATTGTAAATAATTTATTTATTATCTGTTTGGTTGAAAATTCGTTTTTTTTAGTTAAAAAATTAAATATTTTGTTGAAACTTTGATTTGTTAGTTTTCACAAAAGAAAAAAAAGTTCTATTTTTTAATTACACGAGCTGTCAGAATTCTAAAAAAGACCAATTGTAGTACAGTCAAACTCGGATATAAAGCCCCCTTATATATCCCTTCGGAGAATTGACGCCGCGCCACAGGCAGGAGTAAATGGAGTTGCGGGGATTGTGTGGTGGTCACCCAGATTAAAAAATTCGTCTTTTTTGTTGAAAATTAAGTTGTTTAACTGAAAATTGAACATCGTTTTTAAATTTATTTTTTAGTTGAAAATTCACTTCATTTGTTAAAAAAACTTTGTTCTTGTTGAAAACTCATGTTTTAGTAAAAATGTATTGATTACAAAATTGATCTTTTTGCTTGAATATTCATTTTTTTGGTTGAAAATTTAAATATTTTGTGAAAACTTTTATTTGTTTGGTTAAAAATTCATAAAAGGAAAATTGAACTATTCCAATTTTGATTGAAAATTAATGTTTAGTTGAAATATCAATCATTCGATTAAAAATTAATCTTTTTGGTTGAAAAATGTTTTCTTTGGTTGGGAATTCCACTATGTGATTGAAGATTTTTTTTTTGTACAAAATTATCCTTATTTCTTGAATATTTATCTATTTTATTTTAAACTTCAGTTCTTAACTTGAAAGTTTTACTATGTTGTTGTTAAAAAATGTATTTTTTCAATTCATCAATTTGTCTTTTTGATAGAAAATTGTTATTGTTTGAAAATTAATTTTGTATTTGTTAAAAATTCAAGAACTCTGTTTAAACTCCTTTCTGTGCTTCCAAATTATTGTTTAATCTGAAAATTAAACAATTCCATCTTTGGATAAGAATTTATGTTTTTTAGTAGAAAATTAAACTTTATATGCTTGAAAATTCATGTATTTTGTTGAAAAATCTTGAAATATTTTTTTAAAAATCAATTTCGTTTAGTTGAAAATTCATCTCTTTGGTAGAGAATTTAGCTTTTTTTTATAAATTAGATTTTTTATTTTTGGAAATTAATTAAATTGAGACTTAACTATTCCACTTTAGGTTGAAAATGTATGTTTTTTATGTTATTTAAGTCAACCATTTGCTTGAAAATTTATGTATTTTCAATAAAAATTCATCTCTTTTCGTTAAAAATGTACCGATTTTATTTTTAAGTCTTTTTTTTATATTCATTTTTGTAACTGGATATGTAACTATTCTATTCTTCCAAAAAATATCTTTTTTAGTTGAAAATGAATTTATTTTGTGGAAAAAATGGTTGTTTTTGTGTGCAAAATTAGTTTTTTAACAATACCATTTTTTGTGAAACATTTAACTGTCTTCTTGTACATTACATTTCTTTTTTTAAATTAATTTTTTTCTAGTTAAAAATTACCCTTTTTGGTAGAAAATTATTTGTTTCGAAATTAATGTTTTCAGTTAAAAATTCATTTATTTGGTTAATAATTCTAATATTTTGTTGGAAACTCAATCGTATGATTAGTAATTCAAGTATTTTTAATGAAAATTCATCTCTTTTCGTTGAAAATGATACTTTTTGGTTAAAAATTTAACTGTGATTAAAAATTCCTTGTTTTCTTATATAAAATTCTTCTTCTTTGAAAATTCATCTATTTTCTACCTTTTAGAACCAAGGCTTTTATAGAAATATTTTTAGGGTTCCTTTTTAGTTTATTAATATCCGATAGATGGTGAAAAAAAAAGATCTTCAGTTGGTAGAAGTTGGATATGTAACCCTAAAAAGTGGCACAACACTCTATACATTTACTATCTCTATTAAATTTTTCCTGCAGCAATGTGTTTTATAATAGAAAATTAGTAGTTATGTAGAATAAGTCTATTAGAACTCGTACTTCTGGTTCCTTTGGAACAACTAATTATTTTGGGTTCCTTCGGAACAATTAATCATTTTGGGTTCCTTTTCCGCAAGAGTGGTTCTGTTTTAGAACCAAAAACAGTTCTAATAGAAACGTTACTTTTATCTGTGAGTCCAATTTTTAAATGTATATACTTTTGAAATAATGCAAACAGGGTTGTTGCAAAAAAAAGAAATTGAAAATATGCTAATAAAAAATTATAATTCTATTCTCATTTCTTATCAGTTAAACCAGAAATGTACTGTTTTTCAAAAAGAATCAAACAAATTATTTTCATTTTTATGCTAAGATGTTTAATGAAGGACAAAAAAATTCCAAAATAAATCAAATTCTGTTGACATTCAAGTCTTATTTAAACTTAGTTTATCCGAACCACGCAGTTTTATCCTGGACCATATCAAGAGAAAAATTTGCAACAAATGGAACTTTGTCTTTAAAATGAGCTTAAGAGCGATGCAAATTTTTTTATTTCTTTAAGGTTGTTCAATATTCAAATCATTTAAATTTGCATTTGTGTACAACATCTGATTACAGAGTAGAAGTAGCATGCAGTTCCAGGATAAAATTTGTCTTGTAAAAATTTTAAAAAAATTACATTTTTAACAACAAGGTTGAGGCTATTAAATATTATCACCTTAAATATTTAAATTTTGTAATTACTCTTTTTAAATCATTTTTAATTTAATATAACATTTACGAATACGAATCCAGTTTCCAATTTCACAATTATAGTTTTCAAAGGATTTACAGACCATATAGGGTATAATGTAACATACATTGTTTCCAGCAACAACATCCCAATGTCATGATTAGAAATTGCAAGCTATTCATAAATCATTCAGATACAATGAAAATTCAGTTAATTACTATCTGCATTATTTTTTGTATTGATATATTAAATAATTTGTAATCAATCCCTTAAAAATGTGTATTTAGAAATATTTGCTGAAAACTTATTTATGGAATTATTTATTTTGTGTTATAAAAGCAGCTTTTAACCTTTACGAAAGGATATTTCAGTAAAGATCGTAAAGCATTCAATTTACGACGTGTAAATTCCACTTTAATAGAAATAAAATTCTTCATTTATGGATGAATAACAAGATATTAAATATTAGAAAATCAAGGCAGGAACATCAAGTAAAAGAAATTAAGCTGAAGTTCCTTTACGAGCTTCCTCCCTTGAAAAATATTGGAAAAAGCTTGAACCGTCTTTTATTGGATTTCAGAATTCTCCACTTATAAGGTTATCACTCTGGAATAAAATGCTACAAAATAAAGAAAAATGTATTGCATACAATAAATTTATGAGTCTTATAGTTTTAAATTACTTTCATAGTCTTAATATAGTTTATAATTTTGCTCGGCATTTTTTTCAAATAGTTCAATATCTTTTTTCAAATTAGTAAAGGTTGAATTTAAATGTTGTGGAACCATCAATTGATCTTAGAATGATATTCCCAATAAATAAATTAAATATCTTTTTGGTCAGTTTGTCGAGTGTGGTTTTCTGTTTATTTGGACGATATCGGTGCATTTTATGAATAAGTCATGATATTTTTGTGACCTACAAAAGGAACTTATCTTCAAAGTTTATGAGAGAGTTGAGTATTTTATCTGAACGAGAATTGCGGTCTATATAGAGCTTATTATATTTTTTTATTCTCGTCTTTCTGGACATAGAATTTCTGAGATAATAAACTGCACTTGAAAAATTTAACCACGATAATAATAAGAGTTTTCATAAAAAAATGTTTAATTAAAAGCTCCAGCTACAAAATAAATATAGTATAAATTCTAATTTTAAACAATGTCTGATGAAGACCACAAAAATGTAATTGACGCTGTTAGAAAACCACAACAACATCCAATAAACTTGCAATCTCAACGCCACAGAGCTTTATTGATATTTTTAAATTTATTTGATTATTTTTTTTTTTAATGTGTCATGCAAATCTTTTTATTAAAAATAAAATTATGATTTAGAAAAAAAAAATTTACGGAAGTTTTGAAGCAAACAAAGTTTTAGCACTAGAGACGTAAACAATATGTAAATACATTGGTGTTGCATTTACCTCAGTATGTTTTTTTTAAAAAGAAATAATTAAAAATGAACAAAAGCTAATTTGGATAAAAAAATTGACAAGTTTGAACAGGGAACATAACCCGTTCCTTATTAAAAAAAAACCAAGTCAAAATAAAATTTTTAAAAATTTCAACGATTTGCGCCAAATAAAATTTTTATTTTGAAAAACTAAAGTTACGCATAATCCCTTTTAAGAATAATCTAGTACAGCCAAGTAAAAAATTAATTACTCTTTAAATGATTTATAAAATTGACAAAAAGTAATTTTGAATTGCTCAGGAAATCTACAACATCCTTAGTAGCAAATTCCTGAAAAAAAAACCTTATACGAGTTGAGACAAATTTGTATATTTAAATACTCTTGCATCGTTAACTTAAAATTTTTAATTGTCTACTAAATTATTAAAATTATTCTGCATGTTTTATGTTAGTGCTTTTCGCTGCAAAATTGTATTCAAACAAAAATAATTCTACTATAAAATCAGAAAGTTTCGAAAAAGACCTAACCTTTCTAAACAAAAAGCATCATCCAGATTTCCAATTTTCAAAGTTTTAGTTGAAGTAAGCGTTGTATAGCAGAGATCAGTATTTTTAATAACAAATTATTAAACTTTTAAAATTAAGTTTTTTTTGAGAATTTAGATTTCTGAGTTTTGTTTAGCTTTTTTTCGTCTGCTATTTTAAAGGTTAATATTTTTTTTAGTTTAAATTAGCATTTTACACCAAAAACTGGCATTTAAAAACATAAATAATTACGGTTATATTGTTGTTACAAGAAATCGGTATTTATAAATAGGAATCATTCGATTTATATACTATGGTTTTTTTAAACAAAAAAAATTAAAATGCAATTTCTATTAAAAAATCATTAGATTTCAAAGAAAGTTCAAAATTTTGGAAAAATTTTCGGTTACGTTGTTGTTTTACATCGAAAATTTGTATTTTCTACAAAAAGTCATTATAATTTGAACACCATTTATAATATTTGATAAATTTTGGATCATGATAGAGTCTTTCTTCAAAAATAGGTATTTTTAATACAAAATGAAATTATATTTCTTACGTTTCAAAGACAATTCATAACTTTGTAACAATTTCTGGTTATGTTGGTGTTTTAACAGGATATTGATATTTTTAGTTAAAAAATTATTCAGTTTCAAAGAATATTAAATATTTCTTTACAATTATTACTTAAGCTAGCTGTTTTAACTAGAACTTGCAATATACATTTCAAAAATATTGACTATTTCGGAACAATTTCAGGTTATGTCATTTTAATGAATCTTTACAATTTTCAAGAATGTTTCATTATGTTATGTTAGTGTTTTTTTATCTAAAATCATTATATTTCAAACAAGATAAGAAATTGGTATACAATATGTGAAACAAGAAAGATTTCAAACAAAATGTACAATTATGGAAAAATTTAAGGCTATGTTAAATTTCAAAACAGATTACAAATTTGCAATGATTTTCATCTATGTACCTTGAGATTTTTCTGATTATCATCAATCTACATATTTTAATTTCGGCATTAAATTCACAATTTTTATACAAATTGTTTGTCTGTTTGACCTTTTATACCTGAAATTGGTATTTGTAAAATAAAATTATTAAATTTAAAAGAAAATACACTTTTTTTCACAAATTTATATTGTGCTCATGTTTTGCCGGAAATCAATATAGATTTCAAAGAATATTTACAATTTTAATTAATTTTCATCAATTATCAGAAATATTGTCCTTGTTTTTCTGTCCTATTATTTAAGATTATAGAGACTATGAAACATAAAAATTTGTGTTGATAATAGTTTTATATTTTAACATAAAAATTACGTGAGAGAAACAAAAATCTCGCGCTTGTTTTTTTTGTTGGATTTATTAATTTGTTTTCATTACGCTAGTGTTTTTAAAAGAAAAAAATTCCCATTTTTTACCTGCAATGGAACGGCTAAACTAAACTGATCCTGGAGTTACAAAATTTTAATAAAAAGGTTTTGAAGTTTAAATTCTGAGGAACTCACCGTTGTTAACGTTTAGAGAAATGGCCGTGCTGTAAACTTGTTTGGTAGGATTGGATACTTGCACGGTACGGCGAAAAACAGTTTCGTCTGCACGCCTCTGTCCAATAATCAAATCCCCGATGAATCCTCCTTCTCGTTCATCTAAACCAGCCACCCTGGGCTGCAAAATAAAATAGCGAAGTGAATCGTTGATTTGAATTCTCGGCTTTGAAAAAAGTAAATACAAATTAAGGTTTTCCTTTCAAGAAGAAAAGGCAAATTAGTTTAAAATCGATTAAAATTGTTCTTTCGAATTAATTCAATTAATTTATTAAAACTTAAACTAAAGTGATCCATTTATTGTAAGGAATGTACTAAATTGATCAATCGTTGAATAAAAAAGTGAATTTCTAACAAAGTAGTTTAAATTTTGACTGAGTAGTTGAATTTTCAATATAAAAAGATTAATTCGCAACGAAAAATATAATGTTGATAATTAAACTAAAATTTTTTTAAATTTTTCATTAAAAAATTTTAATTAATAAAAAAATGAATTTTCAACAAAGTAGTTGAATCTCAAGTCACAAAAGATTTCAATTTTAACACAAAAATTTGCAATTTTGTTATAAAATATTACATTTCTACCACGATAGACAAATTTTTAATCTAAAAAGATGACTTTTGAAACAAAAAATATTTTTCAGTCAAGAAAGAAAACAGCCTTAAGCAAATTATAATTTGAAGGGAAAATAATGATTAATAAAAAAATACAAATTTGTAATAACTATTTATTTTTTAAGTTTCTTTGTTTATTTGCTTTCTCTTTTTATTTGCTTTAAAGTTATAAGAATTTACTTTTCTTAGGTTTCTCTAACAAATTAAAATATATTTTAAAAGATTTCAGATGCAAAAACAATATCTAAAAAATTTCCAATACTTTCTTTTATTTTGCAGAATTTGACTAAATCATAGAATATCATTCAAAAATCTACATTTTTTCTAACTTTCTAAAAATCTTTTCAAATTTGAAATTTTTGAAATTTTTGAAATACATTTAAATATCTTTTAAAATGTTTTCAATTTTTGTCTAAAATTTTATAATCTTGAAAAATTGAAACGGTTTGCTGTAAAACCTTCTATATTATTTTCTGAATTTTTAGAAAATCATTTGAAATGTTTTCAAAATTTTTCAAATATTTTCTTAAAGTAATGTTGTCAAAATAATACACGAAATGAAATTTTCCCTGGAATCTTAATAAAAAATCCAAATTTTAGTTTAAAATCTTAAAAATTAGATATTTTGTTTAAAATGTTTTTAAATAGTTTCAAATTTTAAATCAATTTTATATCTTCTTAAAACGTCTAAATCTTTAAAGTGTCTTTTGAAATAATTCAAAGTTTTCCTAGTATTTTTTAGAATTCTGAGAAAATGAAAAAATAAATTAATCTTCCATATTCATTTTCGACATATTTTGAAATCTTCAAAGCTCAACATTAATTTTTCAAAATAAAACTGAGAATAAAGTGTAAATCTTTTTAAAATTGACAGAAGTTTTATTATCGATACCGCGAATTATTTTGTTATTAGTACCGACAATGTCTACAGTTCGTAAATTAAAATACTCGAAGTTTTAAGATGTTCTTTTTTGTCGGCAACGTTTAGGAACATTACAAAATCAATAATATCCTAAAATAAAACTATTTGCAGAAAATTCTTAATCTTTATCAACAGACTAATACATATCATCTCATTTAATATGGTCAAAGGGTTATATATTTTTTTCAAAATCGTCAAAAATGTACATTTTTTAAAATTTTGCAAACCTTTTCAAATTTTAAATTATTTTTGAATTGCTTCGAAAACATTTAAGACTTTTAAATATCTTTAGAAGTTATTCAATTTTTTTTTTAATTTCCTTAAAATTCTTTTTAAAAAAATGTCTTTAAAACTTCCAAATTGTGTTTTGAGAATTCTGGAAATCTGTTCTCTTATAATTAACTTTTAAAAATAAAGAATTAGTCAAATTATCCGATGAATTTCAAGAAATAGTTTTTATTATAATAAAGCCTTTTGAAATACTTAAGAAGCTTTAAAAAATTTCTTTTGCGAAATTCTAGAAAATAATTTCAAAGAATTGAAATACTTGTCAATTTTCTCATAAAATTTATTTTCCCAAATAAAAAATCAGTTTAAAGTTTCCCAGGAATTTTAATTAATATCAGTATTATCGTTAAACCTCCCGAAATCTTTGAAAAATTTTAAATTCAAACATTCAAAAATGTTCGTTTTTTCTAACGGTTTAAAAATGTTTTGGAGTGTAAATTAATTTGGAACCTTTACTTATTTTCGCTTAAAATTGATTTTTTTTATATAACAAATAATTTTAATTTTCCCAAGAATTTCAAGATATTTTTTAATTCTCTTGATACATTTTCAAATTCTTCAAAAGCTTATTTTCTTAGAAACATTTAAAAATCGACACATGACATTGTTTATATCAAAGTACTATAAAAAAGTTATAATTAACATATAATTATAATTAACTATTTTGCTCAAAATAGTTTTTTGTTGTTTGATTTTAGATTTTCAACGGAAAATTCAAATTTAACTATATTATTGGTTGAAAATTGATCGCTTTTAGTTAAAAATTCATATATTTTGTTAAAAATTCATTTGCTTGGTAGAAAATGAATCTCCTTGATCGAAAATTAATTTTTTTGCTTAAAAATTCAATAGCAATTTTTTCTCTCTCTCTGTCTCTTGACTGCAAAATCTTCATTGATTAAAAATTCAAGTTACGTAAACAAGCCGTCTTTTTCGGTTGAATTCAACTGTTTTGATTAAAAATCAAAATGTTATTTATTAAAATATCAAATACGGCATTTTTCGTTCAGAATTCATCTTTTTTTGAATAAAAATGTTATTATTTGGTTAAAAGTTAAACACTTTTGTTAAAAATTAATCTGATTCTTGATTCATACCTTCCATTGAAAAATTATCTCTCCGGTAGAAAAATAAGATATTTGGTTGAAAATTTGTTTTTAATTTGGCTGAAAATGAATCTTTTTTACTAAAAATTTAACTGTTCCAGCTTAGGCTTCAATTATTTTGTTTTAAAAACTGTTGTCTTTTTCTTGAAAATTAATTTCTTTAAATTGAAAATCTAATTATTTCAGGTGAATAATTCATCATTTAAGTTAAAAATTCATCTCTTTAGTTAAACATTAGTCTTTTTAATTGAAAATTAGACTGTTCAATTTTTTAATAAAAATCATCTTTTTCGGTGAAAATTCGTCTGTTTTAGTTAAAATTAATTCCCTTGTTTAAAAATCAATCATGCTGGTTGAAAATTCAAACATTCTAATCAAAGATTCATCATTTTAGTTCAAAAATCATCTTTTTGGTTACAAATTTAACTATTCCAATTGAAGATGCATCATTTTAATTAAAATATCATCAATTTTTTTGAAAATGTAACTGTTGCCTTCAAAATTTCTTTTTTTTTTAAATTATTTTTTGGAAACTGAAAATGTAACTAATACAATGAAATACTCCACAGTTTTAATTGAAAATGCATTTCTCTGGTTGAAAATTAATTCTTTCAACTGGAAATTTAACTATTTAGATTTTGGGTGAAAATTTATCTTTTTTGTTGAAAATTCATCTCTTTGGTCGAAAATTAATTTTCTTGTTTAAAAATTCATCTTTTTGGTTGAAGATAAATCTACTTGTTTAAAAGATAAGCTCCTTTGTTAAAAGTTCATCTTTTTTAGTTAAAAATTTAAATATTTGGTTGTAAATTAATCCTTTTTAGTTAAAAAGTCATATTTTTTGGCATAAAATTAATGTTTTTGTGTCTGACTTTTGTTGTGTTGTTTTTGTGTCTGAATGTTAAAAATTCCTCTATCTTGTTAAAAATAAAACATTTTTATTGAAAAGTTAGGAACCTGAAGCGGTTTAAATTAAATTTAATATAGTACCTCCATTAATTTTATCTAAATATAAACTGAATTTTAATTATAAGAAAATAAAATAAAAATTTGTTTAAATCATTATTCAAATTCATCAAATAAAATATTAGAGGTAAAAATTGGTTTTTGGGATTTCCGTTTAATTATAACTTAAAAGAATCTATTTAGCCTCTGAAAATTATTCTATTTTGTTAAAATTATCCTTTAAATGATATTTGTGTGTCATACATATTATATTGGTATAAAATAATTATAATTCGTGAAGTAATAGAATTAAGACGAAATGAATCTGAACTAACAGACCCACTAAATGTTGTAACAACTCTGGAGTTGAATTTTAATTAAAACTCCTCGCAATTCAATGAAGTTTTCATACTTTCTTCTGCAATAAAATTCTCGTTGCAAGAACGAATTATATAATGAATTCTGTCTTTAGTCATGATATGCTTTTGGAATACTAATTCGAATCTAACTAAGTCAAGCATCTGAATACAAATTGAAAAAAGAAGTTTAATGGAGAGTTCCCCTAGGGCGATAAAAGTTGATTCTCTCTCCCTAAAACTTTGTTCTAAATGCCAAAGTCCTCGACAGAAATGTCCTAGTCCTACATGATTGGAATACATGAGGAAAAACAGAATATTAGATCTAAATTTCACTCCTATTTTTCCTTTATTTCAGCCAAATAAATTCCACCACAATTAATTATTAATTATACAATTTATTAATTATACAATTGGGACCAGAATACAGGATGCGTACTCAGCGGACAATATATTTCTTAAATTTTGAATTAATAACTTTTTTCGTAAACGTATTTAGGGGTAATCCAAAAATAAGGTTAGACGACTTGTGGATAGGAAAGGGAGAATAAATTCTTACTGTTTTTTTATATGAATTACAAATTAGTTCATTTTTCATAAAAAAAGATGAATTCTTAACAAAAAAGGTAATATTTAAGTTTTTAAGCAAGAAACGAATTTCCAGTAAAATATTTAAATCGCCAACAAAAACATTAATTTTTAACCAAACAGTTGTTTTTCAACCAAGAAAAGATGAAATTTCTACAAAAAGAGAGGAATCCTCAAATCTTGAAGATAAATCTTCAACAAAGGAAGATTTTTTAGTAAATAACAATTTTTTTAATCTAAGTTGAACTTTCTAGCAAGTAGTTGGATTTTTTGCAAAAAAAAAAAGAACTTTTAACCACATTTTCAGCATTTTCAAGAAAATAATTAAATTTTAAATCAATTATTACACTTTTTAAACGAAATAGATGAATTTCAAACGAAAAACATAATGGCAGAGAAGTCGATACAGAGATTTCTTAAATTTTTTCAATCATTAAATTAGTATAAAAAAATATTTTGTTAAGTATTATAAGGATTACCTGTTTTGGATGTAAATGATATTTTTTGTCGGAAATCCAATCATTTTTTGTTTATATATTATGTGGGCTATTTTTAGCAACTTTTTTACAAACTATATGAATTAAAAAATCTTTAATGTTAATATTATTAATATTATTAGTATATATTGATAATAATGTAGTATTATCTTTAATATTTTTAATATTTTGAAATATTTTCATAGAAAAAACGCGAGGTAAAAACTCAAACCTGAGGTAAACTCTCCGCGTCAAATCGCAGATACCTGCAGCGCACTCCGCTAGAGGCAGCACGTTACAGGCCTGTAACAACGGAAATTTTACCTCAGTTGGAAGTAATCGGCTAACTATTACCCTGCTTGAACGATTATCTGTAATATCTTAGAAATTTTCATAAAATCTTTCTGAAATCTTTAATATCTCGAAATCTGATGTACTTTGAAAGTGCCTTGTTATCTAAAGTCTAAATTACTGTTTATAATTCTTAAGAAATGAATCGTAACTTTGCAAAAAGAATATAAAAAAGGGTCAGAATTCTCCGCGTTATAGATATTTAATGGTAATTTTGAAATTTAAGGGAAAAGCAGGGGAAAGAAAGGGTTCTTGAATGGTTATTATTATTTTTAATAAATATTAGAATTGGGAATAATAATAGGCATGAAAGAACTAAATTGATTTTCAGGCTAAGCAGATTAGCTTGCAAAAAAACAGTTGAATTTTCCATGAAAAAGATGAATTTTCAACTAAGGCCATTGATTTTCTACAAACAAAGAAGATTGATATTCTACCAAACAAAGAATTTTTAACAAATTACATCAATTTTTAGCTTAAAAGTTTGAACAATGGATGTGATGATAGTCCAAATTTTATTAAAGAGAATTAATTTTCAATTTAAAAAACAAATCTTATTTTCTACTACAGAGTTTTATTTTATATAAAATAGTTGAAATGTAGGCCAAATTGATGAATTTTCAATCCCAAAAAGACGAAGATTCTATCAAACATTTGAATTTTCTACCCGAGAATATGAATTTTCAATAAGGAAGTTAATTTACATTTAGTTTGGAGTTAGCAAAATTAATTTCGAACAAAAAAAAAACGATTTTTTAATTAAAATTATGAGTTTTCAACCAAGAAAGTAAGCTTTTCATAAATTACTTCAACTTCAACAAAACTAGAATAATTTTCAATAAAATAGCTGCATTAAAAAAAACAACTTATTTTCTATCAAAAAGACGAATTTTCAAGACAATGCATAAATTTTTTATCAAATAGTTCAATTTTATACAAAATATTAAGCTTCAATCCAAAAATGTGATTTTTTGACAAAAAAGTTTAATTTTCAATCAAAAAGAATACATTTTTAACAAAATTATTGAATTTTCAACTAGTTAATCAAATATAAGACAGATAATTTGATTTGTCAGGACAATTTATGTAAAATTCAGGGGTTTTGAAAAAATCCTCAAAATTCAGGAAATTTCCATTAGAAGCACTTCAATAACTTTTAAGAAGAATAAGTTTCTAATTTAAAATTGTTTTATTACTTTTATAACAGATTCTAAGCTAAAAATATTATGAGATTAAGATTTTGGTTTTTGAATATTAATAGTAATAGAAAATGGACAATTTGTTGTTGACAATTCGTTTTTTTTTTGGGTTTCAAAATCAACTGTTACAAAATCAATTGTTACTTTACACACGCAATTATTTTGGTAAAAATCTTATTGGACTTTTTGGGTTAAAAACTCAACTAATTTGGGAAAAATTAACTTTAGGTAGAAAATTCAACGGTTTCGTAGAGGATTAAATAATTTGGCTGACATTTATTTGTTTTGTTTGAAACGTCTTTCTTGTTTGAAAATTTAACTTTTTTGGCAGAAATTTAATGTTTTTTGGTGAAAAATGCAACTGTTTGCTTAAAAACTAATCAGTTTTGGTTGAGGATTCAACTATTCGGTTGAAAATTCGTCTTTCATGGTTAAATTCAACTGTTTTTTATTTTCCATGAACAATTTTTTTTTAATATCAACTATTATTCTACTTGTCTCAATATTTAATTACCTTAATTAAAATGGATTTTTTAAATTGAAGATTTATAATTTAAGTTGAACATCTATCTCCTTAGTTGAAAATTGAACTATTTTAAAATTCGTCCTTTATTTTGGTTAAAAATGTATGTTTTTTCATTAAAAATGTAAAGTTGAACTAAATTATTGAATATTACTATTATTTTTTCTTTTGAGGATGCATCATGGAAATGGACCTTTTTGTTTAAAAATGCATTTAATTTGTTAAAAAATTGCAACTAAAAATGTTAGGAATGTAAAGCTTTTAAAATAAATTAAGATATAGAACTCACATTAATTTTATTTAAAAAAAGTTATCTCCCTATTTTCGTGAGAAATCTCCTTAGTTTTCCCGTTTTAAAAACCTTTTGACCTTATTTACAAGTAGAGGAGGGGGGTCGACATACAACAGTTATGTAGTGAGAAATTTGAAACCTTTGAAGCCCTGCTTTAGTTGGTTTCAAATGATGTAACTGTTTTCAGTATTCATCTGAAAAACTGAACTGTGTGAGGTTAGTCTAAATAAAAAAGTTGAAAACGATGGAGAGTTTAACCGATTGTTAAATGTACGAATTATTCTAATTGCTTAAATATTTCAACGATTAAACACGGAACACTATCTAATTCGTGTATAATTTTTTTTTAATTTACCATTTCTGAGAGTGGGACCACATCCTTATCCGTAAGGTCCACATGAATTAGGCCTTTTTTTGCACTTCCATCAGCAGCAGCAAATGCGATGAAGAAGAAGATGACGTTGAATAGAGAGAGGATCATATTTGGTTGCAAAACAGTGACGATTCGGGAAAGAATATCAGAGTTTCGGGTCCGGATGAGTACGATCGTGTGATCGTCCGCAGGTACGTTGTGTGCTTTTTAATAGAGGCCGCGAAGGTCTGCAGTGGAGATACGACTTATCTACAGTAACAGTGGTACCTTATTCTCTCCCGATTTCTCCGCGCCCGGTCCGTAAGTCCCCTGTCGTCCTGCAAGGAATACGAATGAGGAGGAGCCGGTCTTACGAGGAGCCAGACACGTCCGCGGACTATCTCACTCGAAAGCAGCTTTTTCGTCCAGCTAATGCAGCGTATCCAACCACTTGCAGCCAAGCACTGGCCGTGCACTTCGTTCTCATAATATTATTATTATTATTACTTTTTTAAACATGTTCTCAGGTGAACCCGGTTTTTGATCATTAGTTACGGACTGACAATAATTTAAGTTGACTAATGTGATGAGGATGTTATAAATAAATTTAACAGGGTATTTAAAATCTTTTGTGTTAATGTTGTATTTAATAACTTAAGAGCATGTTGTAGTTTTGAATTCGTCTTTTATAGCTGTTATTCTTACACGGCGGCCGCGAGTGTTGGAGGTGACAACAGTCCTCTCTGGATGTTTTCTTAAAGATATCATCCTTGCACCACAGTTGCGAGCGTTTAAAGTGACAACAGTCACCTCTGGATGACTTTTTAGAGTTACTATCTTATTATTGTCTTTTTTATGATCATCTTTTATCATTTTTTTAAACATGTTCTCTGGTGAACCCGGTTTTTCATTATCACCCACGGACTAACAATAAGTCAAAAAGACTAACGTGATAGGGATGTTATAAATAAATTTAATACGATATTCGCAATCTTTTGTGATCATGTTGTAAGTACAAAATTAGAAGCATGATGTAGTTTCGAGTTTGTCTTTTACCGCTTCAATCCTTACACACCGGCCGTGAACGTTGGAGGTGACAGCAGTCGCCTCTGGATGCTTTCTTAAAGCCACCATCTTATTATTTTTTATCACTATTTATTTATTTTATTTATTTATTTATTTATTTATTTATTTATTTATTTATTTATGAATCCAAATCCTTTTCCGGGTACTGGAGCATCCATAAACTACGCTACCAATTTTAGGTTATTATTTAGCCCTCGTCCTCCCTCATTGACAAGCCCCCCCCCCCCGCCCCGAAAGCAATGAAACCGTTGGCCATAGACAGACTTCTCGTTTACTTTAAAATAATAATAAAACTTTTAACAAAACAGTTTGATTTTTAAACAATGTATGGTTCAATTTTTGAACAAAATGGAAAGTTTTCAATGAAAAATGCAATATTACGTATTTCAACAAAACTAGACTTGAATTTTAAATGAAGAAAAGAAAGAGATCAATTTTCAAATAAGAAAGATAACTTTAAATAGATATTTAAATTTTTAACCTACCCGAGACAAATTTTAAAAATGAATATAATTTTTAATTAAGAGAGATAATTTTAAAAAAGCGAATTTTTAACAAAATAGTTAAATTCAAAAACAAAAGGTGAATTTGTTAAAGGAATATTAATTTTCTACTTAAAAAGATGAACTTTCAACAAAATACGTTAATTTTTCAAAAACAGTTGGATTTTCTACCTGAAACTATGAATTTTCAAGAAAAAAGTTAAGTTTCTACCAAGCACTTCATTTTTCAAATAAAAAGTTTAATTTTCAACCAAAAAAATGAATTTTCAATCAAATAGTTGTATTTTTCACACACAAAAATGGTCTCTAAGAAGTGCTGAAGTTTTTAATAAAAAATACGTATTTTCTAAACGGAACAGAAGAAGTCTCAACTTTCGTTTAAAATAAATTTAAAAAACAGTTTAATTCAACCAGGGAAGAAAAATTTTAATAAAGATAGTTGAATCCTGAACAAAATAGGTGAATTTTCAACAAAATAGTTTAATTTTAAAATAAAAAAGATAAATTTTAAATTAGAAATATTAACATTTCCAAAAATAGAACTATTATATTTTTAGTTTCAATAGAAATGGTTCAATTTTCCACTCTAAAGATGGATTTTTAACTAAATTGATGAATCTTGACAAAAAAATGATATTTTAGCTATACAAGTTGAGTTGTAATCATAAACAGTTAACTATATGATTAAAAATTCAAATTTTTAGGTAAAATTCATATTATTTTGCTTAATATTTAATTATTTATTGAACATTCAACCATTTCTTTCAAAGTTAACCTTTTTGTTTACAAATATAATTGTGTTGTCGAAAAATCGTATGTTTTATTGAAAATTAATTTTTTGAACTGAAAATTCTACTTTTCTATTTTGGGTGCAAAATTTCTCGTTTTTAGATAATGTTTTAACTGCTTCTTTAAAATTTCAACTCTTTTATTATAAATTTATTTTATAGGTTGAAGATTGAACTATTTTATGAACATTCGTTTTTTTCGTTGGAAATTTATTTCTTTAAACTGAAAATGCAACTATTTGTTTCAAAATTAAATTGTTTGGTTGAAAATTAGAATTTTTAGCTTTAAAATTCAACTGGCTTGTCAAAAATTCGTCTTATCGAGTTCAAAATGGATAGTTTTTAGTTAAAAATTAAACTTTTTGGTTCAAAATTAACTTTCTTATTGAAAGATCAGATTTTCCGCTAAAAAATGGAACTGTTTTATAGAGAATTCTCCTTTGACATCTAAAAATTCCATAAATTCGTTGAAGTTTTGTTTTTTCGCTTTGGAATATTTCTCTGAGAATAAATTTTTATTATAGTTGGAAACAATCTTGAATGCTTTCACATTCCTCATAAATTCTTTGGAATTTTGAGAATTAAAGCGCGAGTTCGGCCACTCTTGTTGCCCTTTCCCAGTTCCTGGGGAGGGGGCAGATCTAACGATGAAATATAACATTCATTTTCGTAAAATATAAATAATTAAAATTAATTAACTATGAATTCTTTAGAATTACGTTATCGATAATATGTGCCAGAACAGAAAATTTAAATCCGGCATACGATGCCGGAAGTCAATTCTCGATTTTGTTTGAAATATTGTTTGAATTATGTTCCTTTTTATTTTGTTTGAAATAAAAATAACCATTTAGAAAATATAATAACGAAAAAATTTCCCTCTTAATCCTGCAATAATATTCTGATTATAATATCTTATTTTATGTTTTTTAAGTATCAGGACTGATAAAATTTTTGTTTTGTTTCAGGTAAGTGGATTCGCACAGATTTTGAACTTAAGATTGCTGTGAGTATAAAAATACCTGTTAAAAATAAAAATAAATTAATTTTAAATAAGCGGACTCTCACTAGAATTTTCAAGGGGATTCCGCCAATTGTGAATTTTAGTTTCGGTTCATATTTTTTTTATGAAAGGTCATTACTCGAATATCTATTCGCCAAAGCAGTAATACGTCTTTTTGTCGTTTCAAAGAAAACCCTTTTATTAAATATTTGTCCCAGGCTATATATATAGTTTGGCGAAACACATTTGCAATCTGCCGATAGCTCAGACAGTAACGCTGCGGCTTCACAGCAGTGTTGCGTGTTCGATTCTCGCTGCGTACACTTTTATATATGTATATTTTTATTCGATAAAATGTTAAAAAAGTTAGTTTTCTTCAATAATATTAAACAATTATACAAATAATAATGTTTCCAATGTCTGTTTTCACGGAAAATCTGTCTTTTCTTACTTCCTTATATGCATTTATTCTTCCTCTGAGAAAAAAGTATGACAACAAAAAAGTTAATAAATTTGAGTGACAGAAATAAGCTTGATTATTCGTCTTGAATTATCAACCCCACGAGCAAGATGTTGATGCAAGGAACAGGAGTGCCAGCACAATTCGATGTTGAGTGACGTCGCTCGAGAACGAGGACGTTTCTGGGATGTCCTTAAAGAGATATTCCCTAGGGATCTCAACTCTTGAGATTTCCGAGATTTAGGACTTCCCTGAATTCCTTGCAAAATTCTAGAAGCTCTATGAGGGCGGAAGGTAAAGAAGCAAGCTGACGAGACTGAACAGTGTACATTGCCCGTTTCCCGTCATTTGAACGCATTCTCTTCCGCCAGTCGAGTACTAAAATCTGCTCAAGGCATTTTCCATTTTCGTCTTAGCTTTGCATTCCGTGTTTTAGATGACATCAGAGCGACCTGTAACTCTCTTGGATTCTCAAAGGAATAAAGAGTTCAGGAGCTGACGCCTCCCGGCCTCCCCAACGGCCACTCTCCTTGGCACCTTTTCACGAAGCGCGAAATAACTTGAGAATATTGAATTTACCTTGGAAATTCACAGGATTGGCGACTACGATCGTTAGGCTTCTTTGTAAACATTTTTAAACTTTTTTTTCTTCAAGTCCTAAATAAGATTTTATTATATAAAAAGTCAGACATTTCCGATTTCCTAAATTTCTTTAGAAATTCTTGCATTAATTTAATTCTTTGAATCCTTGAATATTCTGAATTTTTATAATGCTTTAAAATCTCTGAAATTCCTAAAATACTTGAATTCCTTGAATTAAAATTTAATAAACTTAAATGAGACTGAAATAAAATTTAAAATTCTATTTAACGTCCAATATCAATTTAATGTGCAGAATTCCTGAAAATAAAATAAAGAATCCAACGAAAAATTTGGACAAACACCACAAAATGTTCATATTGCGATTTAAAGAAAAAAGTAAAACTTTTGCAAAAAAGAAAAAAAAATATTCTTTTTTTGGACAAAAATAAAAAAGAGGAAAGAAGCATGAGAAGGCATCCAACGAAATCCCCTTCCTTCTCTTTTTATTTATTTATTTTTTATTTTAATCATTATTAAATGGAAATTTAAAAAAATGTGTAAAAAATAATCACTAACGTTTTGGCACTCATACAGCACCCTTATTAAGGCAAAAAAAACTTCGAGCAGGCAGGAACAGTAACAAAACCACGATGCTCTCTCTCGCTTATACCTGATATCTTGATTCTCAAGTTGGATACTTGTCGCTTATCGAATAAAATTAATTTGTGATAAAAAAAATTTTAAAACACATATATTAAAATATTTAAATATTAACATATTTCTTAATCTCTATTGAAAGATGATGTTGGGCGTTATTTCAATAACAAAAAATAATTACCATGTTCTTCATTTATAAAACCTTAATACTAAATTTTCCTTTAGACCGAAAGAGGAAAAATATAGCCTTATACATTAATATAAATTCCTATTTCCGGATGTCACTCTACGATTATTCTATGAGAAACAAGCTTATCTAATGAAGTTATCTATCGTGTCTGGCCAATGCGGGTCATTTCCCCTGGGAAAACTAGACTAACCTGGAAAGGGTGTTTTCAGTAGAAAAGGTGTTTTAAGTCAGTCATGCATTTCGAGTATTTTCACTTATCGTGTTTAAGGGTAGTTAGAGAAGCAAAAATTATTTAAATATTTTATATTATTTATATCTTATGCAACACCTTCAAATCCAGAATCGTCAAAATAAATTAAAATCAGATTTATAAGACTTCTTAAATTGAGAAATTGATTTTTTAAATATCCGGATTGATTACGATAATAGTGAGTTTTTTTTTTTAATTTTCAATCATTTCGTACTTGAATTTTCATGTTGGACGTTAAAGAAGTGTTTAAATTTTAATTTACTCTGAATTTAATTTTTCTTTTTTATAGGTACAATTTTTGATGCAAAGTAATATAATAGAATTATAATTTTTTTTAAATATCATTTTTAATCAAGTAAGCACTTTTGGAAATTCGTTTACGGGAAATTAAAAAAAAATTAAAATTACTACTTTGAATGATTCTAATGTCGCATTTTGGACTATTTGTCAGGGACCTGAGAATTGAGGAAAACAAATCTTTAAATAAAAAAATAGTGGTTTATGGTTAGTAAAGAACTGATTTTTTTAAATATAACCGTTTCTAAGTTTAAATAAGTATCTCATTAACCAAATACAAAAAAAAACATAATTTTTGTTATTATTCAAGAAAATTCTAATTTTATCAAAAATAATTTTGTCTAAACAATAAACAATTGTTTTTTATTAAAAACTGTACACTATTTTACTATTTTTTCTCTTAATTATTATATTAAACAAAAGTACGTAATATTTCTCGAATTCACCTCCACTTCCATCGCAAAAGAACATAGTAGGAACAAATATTAAAAATAATCACGTCTAACTCAGTGTTACCTTTTCTACCGAAAATTACTCATTACCAATTTTCAAGTGGAAAATCACTTTTTCACCAGACATACCCTGTTTTTTAAAGAATGACTTTCTACTGAAAAATATTTCTTGTTTTGGGAGAACCATTTGGAATATTTTTATTAGTTACCCATACATAGTTTCTCAAATATATTAGAAAAAAGAACGCTTTACGTATTTTCATATTTCGGAAGGTCAATCAATATTACTTGAAGTCGTTTAGTGCTTATTTTTGGTCACAAAAATTGCTTTAGATCAAAAATAAATTAATCTTATCTATAATAAATTTTTCTCCTGAAAAATTTCTGCAATTTATCGTTTTATTTTTTTCTATTATTTATTTAAAGATGAATTAAGGGATTGATATTTCTATTCTTTTTTATTTATTGTTTATTAGCTTACCCTACTATTCTACGTACGGTAACTTTGGAAATAGTAAAACTATACTGTAAGAACCTTTAATTACAATCTGAAGTGGAATTTAATTTCAAATAATCGACAATCCCCCACCCCGCGAAAAATACTGAAAACCCGGAATGACACTCGGTACAAGAGCGATTAATAATTTAATTACCGTACACTTGCTATAACGCGTGAATAATGAAAGCAAGTGAATAGCCGTCAATAATTTGCAAAGACTACTTCAGAAAGTGAATTATGTTAGCAGGTGTGTATAAGTTTGCTCCCATCACACTCTGAATGAAAATAGTATTATCGCAAACAAATTTGCTTTAGTTATAACAGTCTCACAATCTCGACCTTAATAAGTAGTCTGCTGACAAGCATGTTAATTACTTTCAAACATGCCTCCTTTCATATTATTATGAAAATACGCTACATTTATCTCTTATTTAATTAGACAAAAAGTCAAACTAATCGCTGATTTACACAAGTGACCTGAACAAATCGTAACTTCAAATATTAAATACTTAACAACAAACTCTCTCAGGTAGTCTAAAGGAAAACCACCCGACCTGCGATCGGAAGTCTTCTGTTTCGATTCCCAGTGAAGTGAAGGAAAAGACCTTTCTTAAAAAGAAATTTAATTAAAAACAAAAAAATCATAATTCCAGCCAGTCTGAAAAGACATTAAGAATTTCTGTTATTCTCTGATAATGCAGATTCCTTGAATCAGATTTTTTTTGAACTTAGGATTCTGTTCTCTTGTATAAAAAGAACTAAGATTCTTCTCTTTAAATATTTTTAAGTTAAAAAAATACAAAATCGGACTTTATAGGGTCTAAATAGAATTTGAAAAGTCTTAGGTTATTTTTATTGATCTTAAAGGACTTAAGGGAATTTTAAAGATTACAAAGGATTTTTGTGGGATAATTTTTAATTCATTTTTAACGAATTTCAATAGGTGTAAAAAATTCTAAACATTTGAAAATGTTTCTATAAATTGCAAATACTTTCATAAGGATTGAGGAATTTTGCCATATTTCAATTATTTGAATATTACAAGGGATTGGATTTCAAAGAATTTATTCACAAGAATTGAGGGATTTCAAAGGATTTCAGTTATTTGAAGATAATTGAAATTATTTCGGTTCATATCAAGTTTGGAAGAATTTCCTGAAATTTCGAAATATTTGAAAGGAGTTTATAGAGTTTATACAATTTTAGGATATTAAAAAAGATTTCAAGGGACTTCAGAGGATTTTCAAGATTTACAAATATTTCTGAGGATTATTATATGATTTATAAAATTTTCTAAGATTTCACTAATTCTAACAGATTTTGAAATCTCCCAATAAAGAATTTTAATCGATATCTCAAGATCTGAAAGGATTTCATTGAATTTCAAATATTTTAAGTGATTTTAACGGAATTTTTAGTATTTAATTGGGTTTCATAAAGTGTATTCCTAAGAATTGAGGCATTTCAAATGAATTCAAAGATTTTAAGACATTTTCAAATATTTCAAAAGATAAATTTTTTCAATAGAATTAAGGGATTTCAGATGATCTTCAAGATTTACAAATATTTTACAGGATTTTAAAGGGATTTTATCAAATTCTCGAGGATTTTACTAATTCTAAGATTTGTTGAAGTATCATAATAATATATTTTAATCAATTTATGAAGATCTCATATCATTTCATATAGGACCTCAAATTTTGCACGAGATTTCAGCGGATTTAAAAAATATTTGATTGGATTTTCACATTTCTTTGCAAGAATGAAGAGATTTCCAAGGATTTGAAGATAATTTTAAATATTTCGGTTCTTATAAGGTTTAAAAAAATTTCCTTCAATCTCGAAAGATTTGAAAAGATTTCATTATATTTATAAAATTTTAGGATATTGAATAATATTTTAAAGGATTTTAAAGTTATTTTATAAAATTTTGGAAGATTTCAGTCATTCTAAGGGATTTTAAAGTCTCTTAATAAGGATCTCAAAGGAATTTATAGGATTTCAAATATTTCAAGAGATTTCAACAGACTTTAATATATTTCATTGGATTTCAAAGAGTTTATTTACAAGAACTAAGAGATTCAAAGAATTTTTAAGATTTGAACAGATTATAAAATATTTTAAGGTATTTTCAAAGATTTTAAGGACATTACAAAGTTTTATGATATTTTAAACACTACAAAACATTTTAATAGATTTCAAGAATTAATCGAAATTTCAATATATTTGAAAGAATATTATATTTCATTTCATTGTAGGGTATGGTTTCCCATGCCAAATAGGCTGATAACGAAGAGGAGAGGGACTAAGTACAACACCAAAACCCATTAATGAAAAATGGAGAATATATTAAAGATTTTGAAACGCTTGTCGCTTCCCGAGGATCGTCGGGGCGCCCCTGGAGTCACCGCTGGGGGCCACAGCATGCGGGACGGTGGCGATGGTAAGCTGCGAGATGGTCAGGCAGATCTCACTAATCAAACAGCTGACCAGCAAGAACATCTGCGACAAACGGTAAGCAGTGGAACATCAACTGTGCCTGCTGAGGATGCTTTGGCTAGCACTAGCTGTTTGCAGCCAACCACCTCGACAGAAATACCTTGGGAGAGCATCAATTGGGATATCACAATGAAAGAGGAATTGGGGCGTCTCTATTATGAAAGTGCGAAGTTTGAAACAAACAAGTAAAAAGGATACAATTTAAGAAGAAAATTTGTTGCAACGTATCCTAATATGCATTAAGGTCGCACTAAGAGATCTTATCGCTAAGGTAAGAGACATCAGGACTAATCTACATGTTACAGAAGACCGAGCAATGGAGATTAAACAACAGGTTGATTTTGCGTGGAAAAACGACGGCAATGAAGATCAGTTAGAGAAAGCCGCGACAAACGGTCAAGCAGGAGCAATTGATGTTCTTCCTCAACCTATTGATGATCCAACACCACCACATCCTCCAGAGGTGGATGACCTCATACAACCAGAGGCAGAAGCAGAGGTTCAGCAACCAAAAAATCGACGAAAATGGACATACCATATGAACAGAGATGTTATGCGCCTTTATTTTTGGCAGAGAAATGTGGTGACAGTGTGAGGAGAGAACATCATAGACTCTTTTTACTTAAATACCCAGAGCTGGCCACAAAAATGAATGAGCAGAATCTGGCAGATCAAAAACGCTCAATATCTGTAAACAGACTGCTTTCGGCTGTTGAAATAGCTGCTATCAAAATGGAAGTGGAACGGCAGCTTCCTATTGATGAGCTCGCCTTGGAAGATGTGAATAACAAAGACTTGATTGATGCTGAAGGCATAGGTGCTAGGAATAATGAACATCGTGCACCGGATCTATTAGAAACACATCCGGATATTACTAACGATGATGTAGATAGGGAAATCTCAGAAGAACTACAGCACCTGGAAAGGAATTTTGGTCATGCTTTACTAGAGTTCAGATATGTGGAACCAACACTGAGGCATTCTCTGCCAAAAATGAACATCACAAATCATCTGCGTACACTAATAGCATATCTCGACAGTAAGGTTTTACCTACGTATTTGAACGTAGCACAAAATGCGTTAGAGGTGCAAACTCTTGTATAC
>NC_046664.1:30727879-30730975 GCF_010883055.1 Belonocnema kinseyi
AGGCGGTTTTATTAAACACCTGTCGCATTGTAAGAAACTTTCTTGATCATCAGGAAGCGAGCGACTAAAAACCCGTGGAGTGGCAGATGGTAGCTCGAAGAAGACATCCAGAGGTGACTGTTGTCACCTCCAAAGCTCGTGGCCGCTCGTAATTGTATACCTACAACATCATCGCAGGAGGTTTCAACCATCGTATTAAATTATTTGAATTAAGTCATAACATTCTAATCTCATCAGTCACTTGACTTAGTCCGTGGCTATGATGTATCACCGGGTTTATCCGAATAAAAGTTCAGATTTCAGAGGACTTTATTTATTACAAGATCTTTAAAGGAATACCATCAGATTTCATACAATTTAACGAGATTTCGATGGATTTTATAATATTTGATTAGATGTCAAAAACTGCATTCCCAAGAATTAAAGGAATTTCAAAAGGATTTGAAGTACGTGTATTTCAGCTAATATGAGGTTTCAAACAATTTCATTACATTTCGAAATATTTTAAGGGGCTTGATAGAATTTAAAAAATATTAGGATATTGAAAAATATTCCAAGGGACTTCAAAGGATTTTCAAGATTTATAAACATTTCGAAGGAATTTCCTGGGGTTTTCATAGAATTTGCGAGAATTTCAGTATTTCTAATGGATTTTAATGTTTTTTATTAAGGAATTTTAATAAATATTTCAGGATATTAAAGGCTTTCATAGGACTTGAAATATGATTTTTTCATATTTTATTGGATTGCAAGGAATTTATTCACAAGGATTGAGGGATTTGCAAGGATTTCCAAGATGTGAAAATATTTCAAATGGATATTAAATAAGTAATATGTAAATAAATAACAAATCATTTCAATGGATTTCAAGAATATAAATGGATTTGGAAGGATTTTAAAGATTGTAGGATTAAAATCTGATTTTCTATCGAAAATCCAAAATCGATAGTTTAGATCCTGGGTTACAAAACGGCAAATATCTCTCAAACTTTGATTGAAAAAGTTGGACCCATTTCTTACAAACGTCAATTTATTTCCTCATTTTTAATAAAATTCCCCCTTTTCCCCTTTTTCTAATTTTTCGCTCAAATGTGAATTTTATTGATAGAACAAAATAAGAAATGCAACTACTTTCAGTTTAAAGTTAATTCTTTTTAAATGAAAAGTCTGCTATTATATTTTTAGTTCAGAGTTCATATCTGTTGTTCAAAAATGCAATTATTTCGTTAAAAATTCGTCTTTTCTTTATATACAAAATTGTTCCTTTTGGATTTAAAACTGATCTTTTGGTAGAAAAGTCGTCATTTCTATTGGAAGTAAATTCTTTTTTAATAAAAAGTCTTCTGTTATATTTCTATTTCAGAATTCACCTCGTTTATTTAAAAATACTAAAATTTGATAGAAAATTAAATTATTTTGTTTATTTATTTCACTATTTTCTAAAAAGTCTACTTTTTTGGTTGAAAATTCCAGTTTTTTTGTTGAGGAATTGGTCTTTTTAGATAGAAAACCTATTCTTTTGGATTGAAAAGTCACATGTTGGTAGAAGAGTCATATTTTTAGGCTGAATATTTAAGTTCAAAATTCAATTATTTGATTGAAAAATCATCTTTCTTGATTGAAAATTAAATTTTTTTATGAAAATTCATCTTTTTGGGTTAAAAAGTCAAATTTTTTCTAACACATTCGACTTTTTAGCCGCAAAACTC
This sequence comes from Belonocnema kinseyi, assembly GCF_010883055.1. Taxonomy (NCBI): domain Eukaryota; kingdom Metazoa; phylum Arthropoda; class Insecta; order Hymenoptera; family Cynipidae; genus Belonocnema; species Belonocnema kinseyi. The sequence continues at coordinate 30,729,589 of NC_046664.1, forward strand.
AGCTCTTTTATTGAAAAATTTATTTTTGAAAATTCCTCTACTTTTCTCCTATTTTTATTTTAAATCACCCCCTCTCCTGTTGTGGGTGCATTCGGACTGTAAAGTCTGAAATCACTTTTACAATAATTTACATGGTATTTTTGACCTTGGTGTTCTGAAATGTATACTTATTTAAAAAATGTTGATAATAAATCAGGAAACCCGGGAAAAAGCCTTGACTTTTTTTAATTTTGAACGGCCACCCTTATAAAGCATCTTAGGGCTGACAAATTTTTTAACCCGTATGTTTAAGCCTAAGGGATGAACTCCTGTCGTAATCTAAATATGATTTTTAGTATCATGGAGAACGCTTAGGAAAAAAAATGATATTGTTTTTCTCCCTACTAGGGAGAGATTTCCTCTCGTCTTTGGTTCCAGAATGAAACCTATTTTTATTCTTTTATTTGATGGAAGCTTCAGATTAGATCTCAGATTAGGAAAAAGAGCTTTATTATGAAAGATTATTTTTACGAGATTGGAATGTTTGAAACTTAAGCATAAATTCGAGAATTTTAATGGTGCAAAATTTAAAAGTAAAATATATATAATACTTTTCGGAAATAATTACATAATTTTGGTTGGCTTGCAAATTTTAATGCTAGTTGTTAACGTGTCTGCTTTATAAAAACAAGTAATATAGAAGCTGGAGAAATGAAATATAAAATGTCGATAGAAAAGTGAATGCGATTTTAAAAATGAAATTTCCATGCTCAAAATATGATATGAATAATTCCATATTTATGATCGAGCGATTTTCTCACTTCTATCTAGCCTATATTTTATCAACTATTTGTACTTCGAAGCATGAGAGTGAAAAAGTATCATAACTGACGTTGAAAATCTAGAAAAATAAAAAAAATTTCTGTAGAACTTCTCATATCAGAAGTGCCTCTTTAAAAGATTTGGAAAAATTTTAACTCAAATAAAAGGCTTTTGATCAGATTTTTTTTCATTGTCGAAAAATCAGAAGATTCCAAATGTATTTCTAAATCTTATTATATCACAGGCCCACAAAAAAACAAAAGTGTATGTGCAATTGACCAGACCTATATATTCTTATGTATTTTTCGACACTGAATCCGAATTTGCAATAAAAAAGTAGGGTCCAGCTACTTTTTTATGGGGTTGTGCTCGAAAAACCTCATTTTTCACGGTTTTTCATGGTTTTTTTTAAATAAAAAAAATAAAGAAAAATTTTATTTTTCTGACTTCAGAATCGAATTCTACGGGAAAAAATACATCGAAGACCATGTTTTGATTTTTTTTTACAAAAATTTCAACCCACCATACGACGATGAAAAGGCAGAAAATCGCGAAAAGTGAAAATTTGCTTCAAATTTGATTAAAA
>NC_046664.1:30731075-30732212 GCF_010883055.1 Belonocnema kinseyi
TGCACGAAGGCAACAAAACCAAAACTTTCAGACAGATGAAAGAAGGTTCTATCGTGAACTGAGAGTAAAGCCAAATAACCACCAAGGCACCGAAGTCCCTCATTTGGAAGATATGACTAACTACTGGTCGGGCGTTTGGGGAAAAATGAACAGATGCAATTTGGACACTGCGTGGTTCAAACTGGAAGAAGCAAGGGCAAGCAATAGCCCAGAAATGCATCTAACAAACATCACAGCCTTGGATGTTTCAGTTGTCTTGAAGAGGGCAAGTAATTGGAAAGCTCCAGGACCGGACATGATGCACAACTGCTGGTACAAGTACCTGACGAATGTGCATCTTGCGTTGGCAAGGTGTTTTCAGAAAATCATTGAGCATCCAGATTTGATGCCAGGTTTTATGCTCCAAGGTACTGCGTATATGATACCAAAAAATCCGAACCCTCAAAAACCATCTGGCTTTCGACCGATAGCCTGTCTTCCAAAAATTTCTAAATGACTTACAGCTATCATTGCAGATAAGGTATATTCTCATTGTGACAAGAATGTCATTCTTACAGAAGAACAAAAAGGATGTTGTAAAAACTCACGAGGCTGTAAAGATCTAGTCACTATAGACGCTGTTGCCATGACTCAAGCTCGTAAGCATCAAAGGAACTTACACATGGCATACATTGACTACAAGCAAGCGTTTCCTTCCGTTCCGAATGACTATTTGCTTGAAGTCTTAAAACTTTACAAAATCTGTCCACGCATTATTGACTTTCTAAGCCATGCGATGAGGCTCTGGGGTACAAGAATCAAGTATTTCGATCATGTACAACCAAGGATAACCAGATCAATACGCTTCACGACGTGTATATTTCAAGGAGACTCCTTCAGCGCACTATGGCTCTGTTCAGCATTGAATCCATTGAGCAAAACACTAAACAGCATGTCTCATGGGTTCAGAATTCATGATGTTACTATCCAAACGGATCATTACATCCGGGCAAATCGACCTGACATCGTGATGCGAGAAAAAAAAGGTGGAAGAGTCTACATAATCGACATTGCTTGTCCGCTTAACCGAAATTTGCAGTCAACCTATACAACCAAGATCCACAAGTATAGCGAGTTAAGGCATGAAGTAAAGACCAT
>NC_046664.1:30732312-30744259 GCF_010883055.1 Belonocnema kinseyi
ACCTCCAGAACAGTATCCAAAACATCGATTTTTTGAAAAAAATATCAATTTATCAGGTTTATTGTCCACTTACGCCGACTAGGAGTTGTTTTTTGAAAAAAAAATGACTTAAAATTCGTGATCAGCGACCTCAGAAACCCCCAGTAAAGTATTTTCAATGTTTATAACTCGGTTTAAAATCGTAAAACTTGATTTTAATGTCATTTTAATCAAATTTGAAGCAAATTTTCACTTTTCACGATTTTCTGCCTTTTCATCGCCGTATGGTGGGTTGAAATTTTTGTAAAAAAAGAATCAAAACATGGTTTTCGACGTATTTTTTCCCGTAGAATTCGATTCTGAAGTCAGAAAAATAAAATTTTTCTTTATTTTTTTTTATTTAAAAAGACCATGAAAAAACCGTGAAAAATGAGGTTTTTCGAGCAAAACCCCATAAAAAAGTAGCTGGACCCTACTTTTTTATTGCAAATTCGGATTCAGCGTCGAAAAATACATAAGAATATATATGTCTGGTCAATTGCACAGACACTTTTGTTTTTTTTGTGGGCCTGTGTATTTTTTGCTCGAAAAATTTCTGACATTTTGATTCTGCACGTCAAATTTGAATATAAAATCACGAAATGAAGAATTAAGATATTTTTTCAATTGTTTCAGATGTTTTGCTACCAATTGATAATATTATCAAAACTAAATAGCTACAACATTTTTAGGTTTTTTGGGCATCCAACGTTACTATTATCAGCAGCTTAGTTTTTTCAAATCTTGAGGGTTGAAATGGGGTAGGTTTATAAAAAATTATGCTTTCCCTAATGCGTTTTTCGTAAACGGTGTGAACTTCAGTATCATTAAATCTCACAGCTTCCCCCTTTTCCATACCTCATATAATTATTCTCGTTTATCCCTTCATCTTACCGTACCTACCATAACTCAGCAAAAATTTTTCCTCCAGTGCCAGAAATTTATTACTATCTTTCCTTCTTTACAATTCAGGAAAATTAATCGTCCCTTTTACCCTTTCTAATTGATATTCGCCATTTTAGTTGAACAATCTTCTTTTAGTGTTCAAAATTTAACTATTCTGTTAACTTTTTTTCTTAATTATTTCTTTTAACTGAAAATTTAACTACTCCATGTTAAGAATTTAACTATTTTAATATTTCTAGTCACTAATTCACCTTTTTATTTAAAAATTCAACTATTAAGTTAAAATTTCCATCAAAATTTAAAATATTGGGTTGAAAATTCATGTGATTTGTTAAAAATTATTCTTTTTTGCTGGACAATTAATCTTTTTGGTTAAAAACTATTCTTTTTTGGTAGAAAGTTATCTTTTTCATTTCGTTGTTTAAAAATTAGCTTTTTTAGGGAAAATTAAGTTTTTCAACTAAAAATTATCTATTCCATTTTTTGTCTATTTTTTATAGATATTTAATCTGTTTGGCTGAAAATTTAACTGTTTCATTGGGAAAATTCATTTTCTTGTTTGAAAATTTGTTTAAATTAATTATTTATATTAAAAATTTAGCTAAATTTGTTGTCCATTTTTCGTATTGACATTTAATCTTTTTGGTAGCAAATTCTTATGTTTGGTTAAAAATGTAACTATTTCTTTAAAAACGCACTTTATTTATTTTAAAACTTATTTCTCTAACTAAAACGTAAACTATTGTATTTTTTCAAAATCTTTTTTAGTAAAAAATTCATATATTTTTTTTTTATTATTTTAATATGGTATCTGGGGCTGGGTGTAAGGGAAAGTCTTTTGGCTTAAAAGTTTAAGAACTGGAATAATTTTTTTTTCTTGTCTGACAATTCTTTATTTGTTGAAAATTCGTCTTTTTAGTTAAAGAATTCCTAATTTTAGTTAAAAAATCATCTCTTTGATTGAAAATTTGATTATTTTTTTGAAAGTTCTATGTAGAGTTGTTGACTCACAAAAAGCGAATTTTAAAAAAATATTTAAAGTTTCAACCAAAAGGGATGAATTTTTATATTGTTAATGTTCGACCAGAAAATAAAGTTTCTACCCAAAGAGATGAATTTTCAACTAAAGAACCAGTTTTCAGTCAAGAAAGAAATAAAATTCAACTAAATTGTATACGTATTTCTAAGAAAGAAGTTGAAAAAACTGACCCCTTTAGTTAAAAAATCAAGCAAATGGTTGAAAATACGTTTTTTTATGAAACATTAATCCTACTAGTTGAAAATTAATCTTTTAAACATAGATGCAAAAATTCAAATAATTTTTTTTTTCTTATAACGGAAAAATAATTATCTCTAAATTTAACCTAAAAACAACATGATTTCGGTCCTGATAGATTCTGCGACTTTAAGTGTCATTTATACTAGAAAATTAATATTTTTAATTGGAGTTTTCTTTTTTTGGTTGAAACTTAACTACTTGCTTAAAAATTTATGGATTTTGCTAAAAATTCGCATTTTTGGGTAGAAAATTAACCTTCTTGGTGGAAAGTTCATCTTAAACAATTTTTTTCAACATTAATTTATCGAAGTAAAAATTTAAATATCCATTTTAGTTAAAAATTAATGTTTTTAATTAAAAATTTATTTTGTTGGTTAGAAATACGTCCATTTTTGTAGAAAATTAACCTTCTTAATTGAAAATTCATCTCTTTGATTGCAGATTAAGTTATTCTGCCTATCATTTTTCATGAAAATTAATATTTTTAATTAATAATCGATTTTTCTTAGTTAAAAATTCAACTATTTGGTAACAAATTCATATTTTTTGGTAAAAAACTTTGATTCTTTAAATTGAAATTTCCATTTTTCTGGTTAAAAATTAAATGTTTAATTAATAAATTAAGTATCCCATTTTTGGATAAAAGTTAATATTTTAATTGAAACGTCATCTTTTTTGGTTGAAAATTGATTTTTTCATTGAGAATTCCACTATTTTGTTAAAAACCCTTGTTAAAATTAATTTCTTCCAGGGTAAAATATACTTATATTATTTTTCATTGAAAAATGATATTTTTTATTTAAAGATATAACTGTTTTGTAATAAATGGATCTGTTCTTGCTAGAGAATTCAGCTTTTTTTCTATTTTTTGGGTTAAAAATGATTTTTTTTTAACCAAAAACTGAACCACTCCATTTTTCGTTGAATATTAAGTTTATAATTGAATCTTCATCTTTCTGTGGTTTAAATTTAATCTTTGTGATAGAGTGTTCAACTATTTTGCTAAAATCCCTTTTTTTAATTAATTTCTTCAATGGTCAAAATAATAAATCGTTAAAATGGAAAGGATAATATCGGTTAGAGATTTTTTAATAAGGATATGAGAGAAAAATTATGTTTGCATGGAAATATATAAACTTACGTCAGCGAATTTATATATACCTGTAAATTATTATTACATGGACAAAAACTATTTATTATTAACATTAGCCTGTATTTATGGTGGTAAATCTCTTTAAAATGTCAAAAGTAAATTTCAACTGTCATTGCTCTCGATTAGACTGTCGCCATTTTATTTCCTCCCCCTCCTCCTCCTCCTCCTCCTCCTCCTCCTCCTCCTCCTCCTCCTCCTGATCCGTTGATCTTTTATGAGGAATAATTTAGGTTCCTCAGCTCAACTTTTTTTCCGCCTGACTACAAAATGGTAAGGTCGGTAAATGGAAGCGGGGTGCGCAACAGTTGCGTGGGTGTATGCGCGAGTGGATCACAGTCGATGGGATGTGGAATGAATGGGGTGGCTGAGAATGGGGTAGGTGGAGAAACGATCCTGTGGAAGCATAAAGGGGGATGAAGCACGAGGGGGTGAAGCAACGTGAGCGTAGACGTGCCTTGCAATCAGTATCGTTCTCGCTGCCTGCACGTCGTCAGCGGTACGCGGCGCGTATGCTTTACAAATGCATGCTACATTAGTACGTACTACGTGTCAAGCAACTCTGAAAAAATTTCTTTCTTTCAACAAAAGACCCCACTTACTTTTGCAAAAAATATCTAATTTTGATGGTTTTTTTTTAATTCGAGTAACTATGGAAATAATTCACATTTTTCAAAGTTCTTGAGCTTATTTGAAAGGCTGATCTAAATAGAATTTTTCTAAATTTTGGAAATATTTTTAGAATTTTTTTCCTAGATTCTGCCCTTTTACCAATTTTAAATCTAGGGTAGAATTTAGGAAAAAGATTCTAAAAACCTCATAATAATTTAGCGAAATAGTATGGAGACTTACCCTTATAATAAGTTCAGTAACTTTAAACAAATTTAATTATTTATAGAGTTATTTAAATTTATTCAAAACATAGAAATTTGACGTTTTTTGGGAGGATTTTTTAAGTTGGGCTTATTAGATGCAGAGTTTTATTATCTTTCGTGCTATTATGAAGATAAAAATCTCATGAAAATCTTAAAAAACAGGCGTGTAGATAATTTACGCTAGTAGTGTCTATTTTCATAAAACAAAATTTGCTTAAATTTATCTTTCAAATTCAAACTGGGACTTTCTTTCGAAAATTTTAACATTCTCAGATGCCAGTGTTTTATGTTTTTTATTTTATTATTTTATTTTACTAAGAGATTAATAATCATTTTAAAATACTTGAAAATCTTTTCTTTTTTTTTGTATAAAGGGATGACTGACAATAAATTCAGAAGTATTTACAACAAGAACTTTGTAAAATAACTAATTCTTGTGTAATAGTTCTTACTCAGAAAGATAAGTGTAATATTTTAAAAAGTAGATATTTAGGAAAATTAAAAACTTTATTTTGGAATTGGCGAAATTTCGGACCTATAACGGTACTATAAATTAGATCTCCTAACAATTTGAGGAAAAAGAAGGTAATGAAGTGTATGATAAAATTTATTGCAGTTCATACTTTCTTGGTGAAAGTTTTACTTTTTTTCTCGAAAAAGTTGAGAGTTGCGGTCTACTAAAGTTTTGAAATAAAAAATTATACTTTTAAAAATATACTTTTACCAATTATCGTGAAAAATATGATTGTAGTCAACACTATCAAGATGAAAAATGAAAGTTTTATCGTTAAGAACATGATAAAAACAATCGCGAATGTAGCGCTTTATGGTGGGTTTTAACCTCAAACTAAAGTTTAATGACCGAACTGACATTCGTTCAAACGAACAAAAAGAAACATTTGATAACTATGTTTAAAATATGTAAAAAGCAAGTAAAATTTTAAATGCCGATGAAGACTGTTTTTATTTCTTTCTGTGGATTTGCATTTTAATTCGAAAATAATCTCTCTAAAATTATTTTAAATAATAAATTCTAATTTTTTATATATTTCCAATCTTTAATAATATCAGTAAAAAATACTAACATCCTTCTCATGGTGTCAAATTTGATATACGGGTCTACCTAAAACGTACTTCCTCGTACAGGGGTTTGAAAAATATTGATTTATTTGAAATTCACAATTTTGGCACTTTTTAAATATTTGTATGGTACAGGGTACTTTTTTCAAAATCAAGTCACTGAATATTGAACAGCCATCCCTAATTAATTTTTAAATAAAATATACCTAACATTTTTTTCTTATTTCAATTTTACTACTCCCAAGACAAAGTTTGAAAGGAAAGTAATTGCATTTTCAACTACATAATACACAATCTGACAAACAAATTTAAACAGAAAATTGAAATTTTATTCATGGTAGCTTACAAGATGATGACATTTTTTAAATTTTCTTTTAAAAAATCGATTACAAAACTAAAATTGATAAAAGTCCTGATTCTAAACTTCTCAATTTTGTGGCAAGTGATCCATAAGTATCGATACGGACATTTCAATTGAAAATCGATACTGTTTAATGACTAAAATTGCGGTTGGTTGATTTTTAAAAATTTTATCATGGCGAAATTTCCCAAAAAATGAAACAAAATTTTTTTCAGATTTGAAAAGCTGTTCAAGCCAGTGAAAAGATCGGTGCCTTATAAAATATTCCTGCTTCGTTTTGTGAGATAATCTTTCAATACTTTAGTACTGCGAAGTACTTGACTGGTACGCTTTGATTTTAGATTTTTTTTTTCAATTTTTAGTGATTCAAAAAGGGATGAAAAGGGTTAAAGGAATACAAATCTTTGTATCGTTAAAAGATTTATGACGAAAATGATAACACACTGAAATTATATGATTTTCTAATTTTTTATTTTAATTATGACTGGCATTTTCGTACTTATAGTTGCAACATTCAAACTAAAACCAAAGATTGAATTTTCTAACTTAACCGATAGTTCGAACTTTCAAAGTCTATCTATGATACAAATTTCTGGGCGTAGGAAATCCTCAATAATTGAGTAAATATACGATAACATTTTCAAGGTAATTTATGGAATTCTCTTGAATTTCAGTTTAAAAAGCGATAATTGCCATAGAGAATTATTCTGGTAATGACTTATATAAGATTTTAATCAAACTCTCTCACATTCGAAAAATCTGCAGGCAATTTAATATTTCTGTGAAAAATACCTTTCATGATTTAGTGCTTTATACATAAATTTGGCTCTATTTTTCGTGAATGTTGTTAGAAATGTAATAGAATCGATTATTGGTCCATTTTCAAGATACTATAAGAATATAAGCGAAGGGAAATTTAAAGATACACATAAATATTTATTTCCAATTTATTAAAAAGTGCATGGCGAAACACGTCTTCGTGATTGAATGAAGTTTTTTTTTTTTATTAAAAAATTTTGTTTGCGTTTAAAAACTGTAGTCTGTAAAATGCAGGCTTATTAGAAATGTAAGGTTGTCTAAAATGATATCTTCGACAACAATAATTAATGGAGAAGGTCACCACTTTGAAATACAAAATTTAATTGGTTGAATTCAAGAAATGTAACATAGAATTCGTGTTATCAAATTTAGTTATAATGCATTTTTTAACCAATAAAAAAACGATTAATTGCAAATTCCTATAATCATATAAAAGATAATAAAGATCCAATTTTTTAAAATACTAATCAATTTGTGATCGTGGCTTAGTTACGAAAAATATGTTTTTTTAGAAACTCGATTAAAATTAAAAAATACATTTTTATTATTTTAACTGACCCATGAAGTTTATACGCTGTAATCTGTTAAAAATATAATAGTTTAGCATATTGTCAAAGAAATATTCTCAATTTTTATAGGTGTTTAAAAAAGAGATAGTTTCAGCTTCAACATTTGTGATGATCATTATCAGAGTTCAAAGAGATTCTTTCTACTCACAATTAAGGAGATATGTAAAAAAGCCATTTTTTCTCTACTAATTACAAAAAATTTATTTAAAAAAAAATGTTTAACTTGTTTTAATGCTTATGTGAAATTTCAGATTATAGGATAAACTATTTTGTATTTTCCTATCGGATACAAACTATTTCATGTTATATGTTATATGTTGTGGAAATTCACGTACTGGATAAACTATTTAAAAAATTGTAAAAAGAATAATAATAAATTAAACGTTCCTGCATCCAAAATATTTATTCAATATACAGCTGCAAATAAAGTAACCTAAAAGTTTGAAATTATATCAAATTTTGTTAACAAAATGTAGATTTTTGTCGGGTTTTAAATACAATTTTGAAGCTTTTTAAGGATTTCGAAATGTTTTAAAAGTATTAATTTTTTATAACGGTTCCGCGAAAAATTAAAATTAATTTTTGATAGTACAAAATTTGGAAAAAAATTTTGAATATGGTAAACAAGAATTTTTGAATATTGCAAGATAACAAAGTTTAAGAAAAAATTCGAGTATGTTGAAGAAATGTTTAGAAGTTCTCAATGATACAAAAATCATTTTTAATTTAAAAAGATTTCAACGAATTTAAGACAAAATGTACATTTTTTGAAATTAGAAAAAAAAACTCAAAGCTGTTCAAATATTGAAAACGGTTTTAAGGGAAAACGTTCTTAAGATTTGTGGGTAAATTTTTAATGATTTTTTATTTTACAAAATTTATTCTAACAGATTATTCAAAAAGGTTTCGAAACATTCCAAAATATTTAAATTTTTTTCAATATTCCAGAACTTTTTCTACATTTGAGACAAAATTCTGATCCATAAAACAAATATTTAGAAGTCTTGCAAATGTTTTTAAATACCTTGAAATTTGTAAAGATTTCAAAAAATCTAAAACAAAACATAATTTTTTCAAGATTTTGAAATAAAATTTTGAAGTTTTTCAAAGACTTAAAAAATTTCAAGATTGAAAACTTCATTTTCAGAGACTACTTCAAAAGATTTAAAACATTACGAGAGGTTTCCAAAATTTCAAAAACAAATCTGTAAGATTTAAAAACCATTCTAAGGAATAATTCAAGCCAGTTTAAAAACTAGTAAGGAATCGTAAATTTTGTGAATAGATTGAAAACATTTTTAAACTTTAAAATATTTCGAAAAATTCATAAAATATTTCTACATTTTTTCCATTTGTTAAAAAGTCCCAAAATTATATTTAAATAACTTTAATCAAATAAACAAAAAGGTTCAAAAAGAAATATTTATTCGAAATTTCTTTTTTGCATTAAAAATTATCTTACCCTAAAAATTATAATTACCTTAATTCTTTTCTTGACTAAAAATATTTTTTGGTTAGAGGTTACAATAATTATGTTAAAAATTCATCCGATTCTATCAACTATTATTATATTTTTCGTTGAGAATTCACCTTTTTTCTTAAAAATTAAACTTCTAGATTAAAATTTAAGCAAAAATTTTCTCTTATCATTCTCTTTGGTATTTTGTTACAAATATTTGAAAAAATAAAATATAAATATGTAGGTTTCAACTGAAATTTCTAAACTGTCTGAAAGTTATTTAAAAAAAAACTTTTAAAAGAGTATTTACCATCGTAAACAAGTTTTTGTTCTGATGTTAATGTTTTTTGTCTAAAATATAATAATAGGGTATGTTTTAATTTTCACCGGAAATTGGTAATTTTGAACAAAACTCTTTGACTTCAAAAATAAATTTCGCAATTTGAAGCAACTTTAAGTTATGTTAGTGTTTTTCGTTTGAAACTTGTATTTTTGAAAAAAATGGAACTGTTTTATAATCTATATATTTCACAAAAATATTATATATTAATTCTAAAGTTATATAAATGTTTATAAATCATCAAAAATATTGAACTTACTTTTATTTACATTATTTTATATTTTTATATTTAAAATAAAAATTTGGATGATGCCAAGAAAATTATCGCGTTTCCTAGTCACTTTAATTATACTTGTTTAAATAATATCATATTATAATTTAATTTGATAACGAGCCTCTGATATTTTAATGTGGGAAAAGTGAAACACGTACTCGTGGAATGTAGGACTCTGTTATTTTCATGCAACCTGTGAATGTTAAATTATTCCTGATAATCGTTGACCGGATGTCACTGCTTTCAATTTTCGTCCACAGAAGTCGACTTTTACGTGGTATGTGGAATTGTCGATGAGAAATTTTCTGACGATTGTCACGTGCATACCAACGAGAAAATTATTTTCCAACAACTTGTCGACTCGGGAAACTCTTTTCACTATTCTACATAGGTAAAATTTTCGACTTTTTTACAATTGATTATTTCACAATCCTTTGTAAATTTTTTGAGCCGAGCACATATAAAAATCTTGAAAATTACGGAAAACACAATTAAATTTCAATGATTGATGACATTCAATATTCGGGGAAAGTGACGCTTAGGCGCCACCTTTTGGGTGCGACCGTTTAAGCGCGACCGTTTAGGCGAGGGACGTTGAACACCGGACATTTTTTTCGGCGAAGTTTGGTTAATGCTAAGCTACATTTATTTTCGGTAATTGAAGATTTACACGCATTTTTTTAAATATCATTCTTACTATCTGAAGAGTAGCTTCAATAGAGGGGAAACGAAAAAATATAAATTATAGAAGATCCTATAAAAGAACCAATTTTTATTTATTTTTTAAAACTTTTATTATTGATATTTATCATTCATAAAATAAATATATTTTTAAATTGTACATTGTTCCGTTTTTAGGTCACTGTCAATCCACTCGTAAATTTCTCCTTTCTTTTTTTCGGGATTCAACGCCTCATTTAATTTTAACAACTATTTATTTTTATGTGTTAAAACAGCTTCGTTGAACCCAAATTAATGCATTGTTGGATTACATATGTTTTTCTTTACTTTTGTTCATCCATATATTTTGTTCTAGATGTTATAATTTTGGTCCCATTCAAGCAGTTGCAAAAAATAAAAGTTAACTGAATTTAAAATAGATTCGCCCAAGCTGATTTAAATAATTTTTTTTAGAAATTTGTAATTTCACAAAAAATTGTCAAATTTTTCATAAACTGTCCCATTTTTTCAAATACTTATTTTTATATACAACATTTCAATATATATATATATATATATACTTGTTAATTACCATTTGTTATAATTGTAAAGAAAATCATCTGAAATACATATTTTGATTTATTTCATAAACAAATAAAACTTGTTGAATTTTAAACGAAATAGTCGAATTTTCAACTAAAAATATCAGTTTTTAACAAAAATAGAATCGTAGCATTTTCAGTTTTTGATCAGTTAAATTAAACCAAAAAATACCAATTTTTAATAAATTAACTAAAGCCACACCTAAGAGAATAAATTTAAAAAAAAATTCTACCCAAAAAGACGAATTTTCAACAAAATATATAAATTTTCTGCAAAACAGTTGAATTTCCCACCCGACACAAAAAGAAAAATTTTCAGATAAATTGTTTAATTTTTAATTAAATATTCGAACATTCAACAAGAAGACGAATTTTCAACCGAACGCAGTCACATTTTTTACAAAAAATATGGTTCCTGGGAAGTGATGAATTTTCAAACAAAAGGTCGTACTTTCGACATAAGAATTGGATTTTCAACCCGCAAATACGAATTTCTAACACATAAGTTAATTTTCCTCTATATAATTAAATTGTCTACCAAATTGTTGAATTTCTAAGCCAAATAGACGAATTTTCTACCAAATTGTTCAATTTTCTACAAAACAATTGAATTATCAACCCGGAAATAAGACTTTCTAACACATGAGTTAATCTTCAACTACATATATATTTTAATTTTCTACCAAATTGTTGAATTTTCGAGCTGAAAAGAAAACAGTTGACTTTTCAAACCGAAAAGATAAATTCTGAACCGAACCGGTAATACTTGATACTTTAAAAAAAACTATTCTAATTTGCAACAAAATCAGCTAAAAATCCAAAAATAAAAAAACATCATTTTAGCCGGAAATGGAATAGTTTTAATTTTCAATTAAATAAAAATTGATAAAATTTTCTACTCTAAAGATTAATTTTTAACGGAAATGATAAATCTTCACGAAAATAAAGATGTGCAGCAAAGTAGTTGAACTTTCAACCAAGTTGTTCAATTTTTGACCAAAGAATGTGACTTTTTTAAGGAAATAGTTGCATTTTCAACAGCATAATTAAACTTTTAAAAAAATAGTCTAATGTTTAACAAAAACAAAGATTTCAAAGATTTCACAGGATTTAAAGAATTTGAAAAAGTTTGTGCAATCTGAAATATAAAAGTCATTTTCAAACTTATTAAGTTAGTATCGAACTGTACCATTGCAGGGCAATCTTTCGCAAAAGTCACAAACTTTCCGAAAATTTATCATCAAGGAACTTACCAAACGTTATCTAAGTGCGTAATGAAAATTTTTCCGCTGAATCGGATTTGATTTTTTCTATTCGATCACAGTATGAATCGGTTCGGAAAATTCGACTAAGGAAGTTGGTTCCAAAAATTAAACTAAAGACTCACGCGATGAGTCGGTTCGGGAAATTCGACTAAGAACTTCCGCGCTGAGTCGGATTGGATTTTTTTTATTCGAGCACAGCTTGAGTCAGTTCGGAAAATTCGACTAAGGACTCACGCTCTGAGTTGGTTCGGAAAATTTTACTAAGGACACATATGCTGAGTTAGTTTAAA
>NC_046664.1:30744359-30753069 GCF_010883055.1 Belonocnema kinseyi
AGCTTGAGTCAGTTCGGAAAATTCGACTAAGGACTCACGCTCTGAGTTGGTTCGGAAAATTTTACTAAGGACACATATGCTGAGTTAGTTTAAAAAATTCTATCAACGACTCACGTGCTGAGTTGGTTCGAGAAATTCGACTAAGGACTCACACATTGAATTGGTTCGGAAGTTACGACTGAGGCCTCACGCACTGTATCAGATCGGATATTTTTAATTCGATTACAGCTTGCTTCGTTTAGGAAAATTCTACTAAGGACTTACACGCTGAGTTGGTTCGGAAAATTCGACTAAGGACTCGCGCGCTGAGTCGGATTGGATTTTTTCTAATCGAGCACAGCTTGAGTCAGTTCGGAAAATTCGACTAAGGACTCACGCTCTGAGTTGGTTCGGAAAATTTTACTAAGGACACATATGCTGAGTTAGTTTAAAAAATTATACCAACGACTCACGTGCTGAGTTGGTTCGAGAAATTCGACTAAGGACTCACGCATTGAATTGGTTCGGAAGTTACGACTGAGGCCTCACGCACTGTATCAGATCGGATATTTTTAATTCGATTACAGCTTGCGTCGTTTAGGAAAATTCTACTAAGGACTTACACGCTGAGTTGGTTCGGAAAATTCGACTAAGGACTCGCGCGCTGAGTTGGTTCGCGAAATTCTACTAATAACTTACGCGCTGAGTTCTTTTGGAAAATTCGACTGAACACCCACGCATTGAGTTCAATCGGACTTTTTCGATCGGATCACAGTTTGTTTCGGTTCGGAAAATTCGACTCAGAACTCCCGCGCTGAATCAGTTCGGATTTCTTCGATGCCATCAGAGCATGGGTCGGCGCGGAATCAAACTTTTTTCGACTCAATTCTCAACTGAGTCGAATCATATTATAATCGTTTTATTTCGACCCATGCACATCACTAGAATAAATATAATAATAACAACAAAATTTAATATCGAGTATTCGTCAAGGGATCTTTTTCTAGAAAAAAAATTTGCGGAGAATAATTAATAGATTGCTCCAAGTCGAAACGGATTTCATTCTGATTTATTGAGGGCCAAGATTCCTGTCACCTCATTCTCTCAGGAGCAGTGACTCATTATTATCGAAAGAACTCCCGAGGGAAAAAATGTCTCCCGGAAAATATATGTCTAGCCTGTTGAAGACAGACCGCTGCCAGTCGTTTTGCGTGAATAATATAACAATGGAAGTAAATGGGTTTCAGAGAAATGAATGGGAATGTTACCGGCATTCTGCTGGTAACAGCTTCCCATTACATAAATACAGAGGTATTTAATACGAGCCCGTGTAGATCCCTTTGATCGAGGACCTCTCTCCCGTGTAATTTTCTCGCCACGTTCAATTGCAGTTGGATAAGTATCTTTTAATCTTATTTTTACTTAGGGGCCGTCCGTAATCTATGTTGTCAATTTAAGGGGAAAGGAGTAGATGCGGCGGAGCCCAATGGGGCACGGGGGTACCCCCCCCCCCCTTCTCCCAGAAATCGACTCGGAAGATATTGATTTGCCTCCCTCTGAAATCGGATCGTTTGAATTCTTAAAAAATCTCCCAGAAATATTTTTGAAATAATAAGAGTATTTGTGAAATCTTCTTAATCTATCCGAAAGCTTTGCGAAAAACTTGAAACCTTTGTAATATCTTCGAAATCTTTGGAAAATCATTGTAATTTTTCTGAAATATTTGAAATATTTGGTAAATTTGTGAAATCATTAAAATCTTTGCGCAGAAATCTTTGAAACCTTTGGGAAATCATTCAAATCTTTCTGAAATCTTTAGAAATTTTTGCGAAATATTAAAAATATTTTGGCAAAATCTGATAATATTTGTAAAATTATTGAAATCTTTAGGAAATCATTGAAATCTTTGGAAATTTTTTCGAAATATTAAAATTATTTTGGCAATATTTATTGATAAATTATTAAAATCTTAGTGAAGTCTTTAGGAAATCTTTGCGAAATATTTAAAATACTTGTGAAATATTTTTGAAATTTGTGAAATCTTTGAAAAATCAATGAAGTATTTGTGAAATCTTAAAAGTCCATCAGAAATATGTTCTAAATATTCGAAATCACTAAAATCTTCGAGCAATCTTTGAGATCTATTTGAAATATTTGAAATCTACTGGAAGTTTGTGTAAAATAATTGAAGTATTTGTGAAATTTTTTAAATATCCGAAGTCTTTGCGAAATATTTGGGAAATCTTTCAAATCTTTGTGAAATATTTGGAAATCTTTGCGATATATTTAAAATACTTCATAAATATTTAAGAAATTTGTGAAATCTTTGAAAAATCATTGAAGTCTTTGTGAAATCTTATAAATCGATCCAAAATGTGTTCAAAATGTTTGAATTCTTTGTGGAAATGTTGAAATTGTTGAGAAATCTTTGATATCTATCTGAAATCTTAGCGAAATATTAAAAAAATTTTAATCTCTTGGAAATCTTTGTGAAATAATCGAATTTTTCGGGAAATATTTTTAAATATATCCGAAATCTTTGCGAAATATTAAAAAAAAAACTTTCGAAGTATTTGAGAAATTTATGATATCTTTTAAATCTATCCGAAATCTTTGCGAAATATTTAAACAACTTTTGAAGTATTTGAGAAATTTGTTTAATCTTTGAAAAATCATTGAAGTCTTTGTGAAATCTTATAAATCCATCCGACATCTGTTTTAAATATCTTAGATCTTTGTGAAATCATTGAAATCGTTGAGCAATCTTCGATACTGATCTGAAATATTTGCAAAATATTTGAAGTATTTGTGACATTTTTTTAATCTATCCGAATTCTTTGTGAAATCTTCGGAAAATCCTTTAAACCTTTGTGAAATGTTTTAAATTTATCGGAAGTCTTTGCGAATGCTTAAAAAATTTTCTAAATCTTTAAGAAATTGTTCAAATCTTTGTGGAATTTTCTAATCTACCTGAAACCTACCTGTAAAAATCCATAGAAATAAACTTCAAAAAGTTTGTATGCAATTTTTACTTCTCAATCAATAAAATTCACTTTTCAAAAAACTGATTACATTTTCTACTAGAGAGATGAAGTTCCAACTAAAATGGTAAAACTTTACCCCAAAGAAATGGATTTTTAACAAAGTAGTTCAACTTTTAACCAAGTAGTTGAATGTTCAATAAAAAAAGATGAATTCTCAACGAAAAGCATAACTGATGATATTTCAACCAAGTGAAATGTTAATTTAGATCAAAAATACTTGAATTCAATCAAGAAATACCAAAATTGAACTACCAAAAACCAAGAATTTTTAAGTAAAAAAGATCCATTTTTTAACTAAAAATTGTCAGTTTAAAAGAAGCGAATATTTGTATATAGAAGATTAATTTTCTTGATTAAGGATTCAACTATTTTGCTGGGAATTGTTCATATCTCAGTGCCTTCTGAAGAAATCGTTTTTTGCTTGAAAATTTAACATTTTGATTGTAAGTGCAACTAATTGGTTGAAAATTAATTTTTTTTAATTCAACTATTTGGTTTCAGATTCATCTTTTTTGTTTCGTTAAAAATTATTTTGTGGTCGGAAATTTTGCTTCTTAATGTTAATAATTCAACTATCTTTTAAAAAATTCGTATTTAGCTTTAAAGCTATACTATTTGCTTAAATTTAAATCTTTTTTGTATGAATATTCAAGAAAATTTAAGGTTGAAAATTTATATTTTTAATTTAAAACCGATCTTTTCTATTTTAAAATTGTACTTTTTGTTGGAAAGTTCGTCTTTTTTTTGGTAATATCACCCTATTTTCCCTAATTTTTAAAGGATTTTGGGCTGTGAAGCATGAGTTAAAAAACAAGAATAATTTCATATTTAAATTATATAGTCTTAAATTCAAAGCCATAATGTCTGAGCATTTTTAAGTTTAAAATATTCAAAATTAATGTACATTATAAAATTCTCTGATCTCAAAATAATCCAAGTTGGCAAGCTTAAATGTTCAGAAAGAAATATTTTTATTCTGGATACAAAATCCTTCAAGCTGAATGATTATTGTCAGAAAGTTGTTTTAACGTTTTAAACTTTATCCTGGTGTTTAAGATGTAACTTACTATTTATTATTTCTGTTATTATCACACTTAATTTTAACAATAAAATATAATTTTCCATTCAAAGAAGGATTAATGAAAAACAACATTTCCGATTAAATACAATGGCAGCCACAATACATTGATAACATTGAATGTTTTCTGTTTTCACAGCTTTGGTCTGAGCTGAAATTACAAATAATTGATTAAGATTTACTGTGATCTGTTCTAGCTGTGTTTGAGCACGTGTTTTGACCACTGTTTGAGATTTTCATTTGGGTTGATAAAATTCTTATATTTATTTCAATTACAAATATTATTAATTTTTTATTGAAAGAAGCTGAAAGTTTTTGTTTGTTTAAAATTGTCTACTAGGCCAGGAAAGAGGAAAAACCTGAAAACCTTTTTCGACCTAGAATTTTAAAAAGTACAAAGTGTTACACTGTCACGAAATTATAAGAAGTTCGATCACAACTTTTTGCAATGTTCTTTTCAATTTTTAATTTTTTAATTATTAAAAAAATTATTCATTTTACAATACGTTATTCTAATATCTTTACTTTAAACGTTTTGCATTTCAGGTCTTGAATTTTCAACCAAAAAACATGAATTCTGAACGAAAATTAAAAATTTCAATATTAAGACTAAAAGCAATTTTAATTTTAAATAAAAAAGAGTTATATTTATAAAAAAAGACGTCATTTAAACAATTAGGTTTGATTGGCAACCTAAACAGAATATTTTTCAATCAAGCAGTAGCATTTTTAACCAAAAGAGGTGAAATTTCTACCAACAGTGATGAATTTTCCAAAATTGTTCAAAGTAACATAAAATGTTCCTAAAATTTAGAAAAATCTATTAAAATTAACAAAATTTCCTGAAGATCGTGACTAAAAAAGATGACTTATACCATAAAAGTTGAATTTTCAATTCAAATGACGATATTTCAACCATCAGTTTAATTTTTAACTAAAAAGCTGATTTTGTGACCTACAAAGATGAACTTTTAACCCAATTGTTGAATTTAAACAAAAAATGCCTTTTGGAGACAATTAATTTCTAACCAAAAATTTCATTTTCAACCAAGAAAGATAAATTTTCTACCTTAAAAGGTTAATGTCCAATAAAAAAATCGAATTCTCGACCAAAAAATAAGACTTTAACAAAATAGTTGAATTTCCAACCAAATTATTAAAATTTCAAGAAAATAATTCAATTTTAAACTATTTACCTGAATTTATAACATATAAAGATTTATTTTCAACCAAAAATATTAATTTTCTACAAAAAGATTCATTCAGAACAAAGTCCTTGAATTTTTAATTAAAAAGGATAAGTCTTTAACCGAAAATGAAATGGTTAGATTTTTAGTTTCAAACATTAATTTTCCGTAAAGAAAAGTTTTATCAACCAGTTGAATTCAACCAGAAAAGACGATTTTTTAAGAAAACAGTTGAATCCGCAATCAAAATGATGAAAATTAATTTTTTACCCAAATAGACGAATTTTAAACAAAATGCACAAATTTCCTACCAAATAATTGAATTGCCTTAAAAATAAAAGATTACCTTTTTCCAATTCAGGAAAATGATTGAATAAAAAGTTCTACCCATTAACTCAACAAAAATTCCAACAAGAAAAAATGGCCTTTTCGTATTCAGATAAAAATGGACATCCAACATTTCCTTCCTTCCAACTCCCAGTAAAGAGTTTTAAATTTCTTTCTTCTAATTTAGTAAAAATTGAAAATAAAAAGTCTCCCCATAGACTCAATAAAAATGTTAAAAACAAAATAATTGCCTTTTCCAATTCGGAAAAATCCAGAATTTCAACCTTTCAGCTCAATAAAATTGTTGAACAATAAAATAGCATCTTTTTAAACTAAATAATAATGTTCAAAATAAAAAATCATTCTCCTTTCAGGTCAGAAAAAATCATCTACGAAATAAAAATTGAAATTTCCACGTTTAAAACTCAATACACATGATATAAATACCAAGTTTTCCGATTTTGAAATCAATACGAATGTAAAAAACGAAGAAGATCCTTTTCCATTTCGGAAACGAATTATTCAATTGACTACTCAATTTCTATTTCCTTGGTAACTAAAAAAGATAAATGTGGATTGAATCGCGGTTTATCGGATATAGTTTTTCCGTTTGTTGACAGAGAATCATGTGCATCCAGATGTCGATGTAACCGAGTTACCAAGAGCAAGTGCCTCATAGTGGCACATAAGTTTGCCACGAGTGATTCGCGTACCTTCTCAAGAAAATCCATTACCAAGATTTATGGTTTTGTGGGCACATTCTCGCGACGTATGGGACAGGTACATATATATATGTATGTAAGTTATATCAGGTCTCCTCTTGAAGCTTCCCTCTGAATGGCTTAAAATTCATTGGCCCCGAGCCAGCTTTATCAAATTTAAGCATCTGGCTGTAGAGCCGATTACAAATACTTTCCATTTTTAATCTTTTTACCTTTCATTAAACTTCCCATCGGTAACAGACATTTCCAATTTTATGGCATCACAAATTTCAGACCCTACGAAATGATTAAAGATTCTTGAATTTAAAAAAAGTCTCATTGGGAACCCGCAAAGGCTCCAGCTAGAGTACTAAGTACAAGACAAATCTGTACTAACGTACCAACCTTTCATAACAAATTTTTAAAATTATTTTGCAGAATTCCTGAGAATAAGACCAAAAATCCAATGACTAAATTTGGAAAACGACCATAAAATGTTCCTATTGAAATTTAAAACGAGATAAAAAAATTTCCTAAAAAAGAAAATAAAAAAATTCATTTTCTTTTGACAAAAATAAAAAGTATTCGAGCAAAGCATGAGCAGCAACGAAACCAAGATGGTCTCTCCCTGAATCTGGAGAATAAAAAAAACAACAACCAAAATATTAGAGCAGGCAGCAACAGCACCAAAACCACGATGCTCCCTTCCTGACACCGAAGATCAGGGAGAGAGCGTTGTGGTTTCGTTCATGTTCCTGTATGCTCCAATATTTTAGTTGTTGTTTTTTTTATTATCCAGATTCACGGAGAGAGAATCGTGTTTTCGTTGCTGTTCATGCTTGCTCGAATACTTTTTATTTTTGTCAAAAGAAAATGAATTTTTTTATTTTCTTTTTTAGGAAATTTTTTTTATATTGTTTCTAATTTCAATAGGATCATTTTATGGTGGTTGTCGAAATGAGTTCGTTTGATTTTTGGTTTTATTTTCAGGAGTTTTACACATTAACTTGTTTATTGGACGTTAAATAGGATTTTTAGTTTTATTTTCATCTCATTTAAATTTCTTAAATTTTGAAAGTCCCATTAGGGAAAAAAGTACAAAAAAAGTTCCATTTAATTTTTTCTCAATTTTTTCACGTGCTGATGGGACTTTTGTAGGTCAGGGGTTGAATAAACTAAAAAGGTCCACAAACTGCGTTACTTTACGTGAATTTGTACTCCCCCCCCCCACCTTCAATTCTAAAAAAAGGTTACAAAAATGTGAAATTTATACTCAGAGTTAAATCGATTAAAACAGGAAAAGAGTTAAACTGATATGCTCAATTGAATGCAAAAAGGTTCTCGTGAAAAAACTATGTGGGCTTGACAACGAAACACAATTCAATCTGTCCGCCAATTCTATAGAATTTTTGTATTGGACCTTTTTTGTGAAAAATAGATGCGAAAAAATTGTTTCCTTCAAATAGTAACGGGTTTGTCTCCTACAAACGTGAATATTTATTTGATCTTTGATTTATGTTTTCTTTCAAATACCCATGCTTGAATTCTTTTACAATTTTTCAATATTCATGGACTCATTAAATTTTATTATCCAAAGGGATATGTTAAGGTTTGTAAGTACAAAAGAATTTTAAAATGAATATTCGGATGAAAATGTTCGTTTCTTTTCCAGGGCTATAGATCTTTTCTTATAGTTATTTGTTTTCCTTTTATTACTCGAGCCTATTAAAATACATGAACATTACCTTCAGTCTGAATGAGAAATCCACCTGATTTTTAACTAGCAGTTTCACTCAGACTCACTTGAGTTTCGAGCATAAGCAGTGCAAAAAGCATGCGATAAAAGAACAAGTCGTTTTAGGATAATGGTCCAGACTCCAGATAAAAAAAGATAGGAAACCTTTACTAAAATAAGAAATTCTGGTTCTCATGGCTGGGTATTTCAGTAGGGAAATGATTATTTTTATTATTATTATACCATTAAGCCATTTCCATTTCAGGGTAACCGTAACTCTTTCAAATTGATCTGGAATTCCAGTCTTATTTATTTAAGTGACACGTTCGTTCTGCAAAACCACTTCGATCCAGATCGCTGTCAATCTTACTAGCGATCACACCAGGTGAAGAGCCTCATAAAGTCATCATGTGAAGCTCTCCACTTGGGCCCATTACTATCCAAGGTCTTTTGTTTCAGGTATCATCCGATACATCGTGTAACGAATTTTAAACTTCGGTAATAAATCAACAATTAAAATAAAAACTGTCAACCCAAACGTTGAATTTTCAACTAAACTAGATTAATTTTCGACATAAAAACGAATTTTTAACAAAAAACACCAAACTCTCGCTTTTAGTCGAGTGTCGATGTTTCCCTTCAAATGACATTGGACTGAT
>NC_046664.1:30753169-30778416 GCF_010883055.1 Belonocnema kinseyi
GCTCTCGCCCGGTTCCCCTGAGAAACTGCGTGAGTCAGCAGTTCTAGGAAGGCTGAGAACGGGGTGACTGAAAGCGAGAAATGAACCATTTTTGACTGAAAATGGATTAGGTAAATTTTTAAGTACCAAAGTAATTTTTCAACAATAAAAAAAAGGATCTTTTATCAGGGCAGTTCCATTTCCAACCAAAGAGATGAATTTTTAAACAAAAAGATTAATTTTATACCGAGAAAAAAACAAACCAATTTTTCACAAAATTCAAGATTTCTCAACCATAAAGTTGAATTATCCACTAAAAAAAGAATGTTCCAACAAAAAGATTAATTTACTACGAAAAAGACCAATTTTCAATAAAATTACAGAATTCTAAACAAAAATTGAATTTTTAGGAATTAAATTTTTTTTCAATTTATGTAGAAGAAATTAGTTCAACTTTAAAACTAGTCATTAAGTTTTTAACCATAAAGCTGAATTTTTAAACAAAAATATTAAATTTCTACCGAAAAAAACAACAAATTTTTAACAAACTTCAAGAATTCTCAACCAAAAAGTTGAATTATTTACTAAAAAAAAGTATTTTTAAACAAAAAGATGAATTTACTGCCAAAAAAGACCAATTTTTCACAAAATTTAATAATTCTAAACCAATAAGTTGAATTTTCGACACAAACAAATACATTTTTAAACAAAAAGAATAATTTACTACAAAAAGACGAATTTTTACAAAATTTAAGAAATCTGCACAAAATAGTTTAATTATCAACTGAAAAAGTAGAATTTTTAAACATAAAGATAAATTTACTACTAAAAAAGACGAATTTTTAATAAAATTCCAGAGTTTTCAAAAAAAGATGAAGTTTCAACTAAAAAAGATGCATTTATAAACAAAAAGATTAATTTACTACCAAAAGAATCGAAGTTTCAATAAAATTCAAGAATTCTTAACCAAAAAGTTGAATTTTTAAGAAAGACAATTTTTGTATTTTTGAAAATGTTGTTCAACTTTGAAACTTAGCCCTTAAAATTTATGATAAAAAAGATTAATTTTTTAACAAAAATATAAATTCTCAACTGAAAAAAACAACATTTTTTAACTAAATTGAAGAACTTTCAACCAAAAAGTTGAATTTTTAAACAAAAAGATTAATTTACTACAAAAATGACGAATTTTTAACAAAGCTAAAGTTCTGAACCAAAAAGTTGAATTTTAACCTAAGAGAGAAGAATTTTTAAACGAAAAGATTAATTTACTACCAAAAAATACGAATTTTTAATCAAATTCAAAAGTTCTAAAAAAAGTCAATGTTTCAACTAAAAAAGATACATTTTAAACAAGAATATTAATTTAGTACCAAAAAAGACGAATTTTTAATAAAATTCAAGAATTCTAAACCTGAAAGTTGGATTTTCGAAAAAAAAACATACATTTTGAAACAAATATATTACCAAAAACATTCATCATCCCCAAAATTAGACAATTTTTTTAAGAAGTAACTAAAAAATAATAAGGGCTGCCACAAAGTCACTATTAGTCACTTTTTAAAATGAAAAGATCACATTTGTCGCTTTTCATTCAATAAATTAATTTGTGGGTGATTCATTTCCGGTCTATACCTATTTTTGAATTATCTAGAAGTCTTTAAAATATGTCAGGGTACTTATAAAGATTCCGAGAAATCTTTAATATAATTTCATAATTTAAAAGAATTTGAAGGAATTTAGGCGGAAGATTCTTTGGCTGAAACTTTAACTGTTTGTTTGAAAATTAATGTATTTAGTAGAAAATTTATCTTTATGATTAAAAATTCGCTTAATGTTTTTCTCTTCATCCTTTTGGTTCATAATTCGTTTTTGTAAGTAGAAAATGTAATTATTTTGTTGACATTTTTTTATTGAAATATTAACTATTATATTTTTTGTTAAGAATTCATCTTTTTGTTGAGAATTACATATTTCGAAATAAAATTCAACTGTTTTTAGTGGAAATTCATTCTGTTTTGTTAGAAAATTCGAATTGGTTGAAAATTGATGTTTTCTTAACTGAAAAGTCTTTATTTGTTCAGAATTCGTCTTTTCGGCTGCAAAATTCAACTTCTGGATTGAAAGTTGAACTACTTTGTACAGAATTCTTTTTCTTCTTGTGATCCATTCATATTTTCAATAAAAAATTAATTTCTCTTTGGTGCAAATGAAAATATTTCATTTATTATTTCATTTTTTTTTTGTAACAAATGAATATCTGTACCTTAAAAATTGAACCTTTTTGTAGAAAATTCATCTTTTTGGTAGAAGATCTGAGTTGTTTATTCGAAAGTTGAACTACTTAAAAATTTGAACTACTTAAAAATTTAATAATTTTGTTAAAAATGTGATAATGTTTCTAAAAATTTCAGTATGTTGTTAAAAAGTCATCCGGTCTGATCCAAACCTTAACTGTTTTTATGAAAATTCATCTATTTGGACCGAAAATGCATCCTCCTATATTGAAAACTCATCTTTTTTTGCTGAAAATCCATAAGTTTGTTTAAAAATTCAATTGATTTGTTTGAAATTTAGTTATCTTGATCAAAATGAAACTATTATGTTAAAAAGTCATCTGTTTTGGTATGAAATTGGACTATTTTCTTTAAAATTCGTCCTTCTGGATTGAAATTTCATCCTTTATCGTAAAAAAGTCATATTTTTTGGTTGAAATGATTAAATAAATAAATTTTACATCGTGACAATTATCCAATTTATAACATATATAAAGGGTTGTGCGTCACCGCGATTTTCAATAATCTCGCGCCCCTTCATATCGACTTGCTGTCACTTTAGAATTAACCTACGAACCTACTTTTCAAGTACCAGAGTCCGACATATATCCACCCGGAGCTTGTTATCGACGCGATCGAAGTTTAAAACTTTAAAGGGTCGTTAAAGCTTCTTAACTTTAAGAAACTAATATGTCAAAAGTTTGTGCTTGCAGCTTTTACGTAAGCAATCTTTATGTCTGAATTAGTTAAATTTCACTAATAATTGTTCAAATTAAGCTGATGTTTACTCAAATGGATCACCAGTTTCCACCCACCGCAATTAACCAAATTTAACTCATTTTCAGTGAGAAATGTATTTTATAGTATCTATTATCTACAATAATTTAAAAGAGTAGTATATCTATGAGAGTTCTACTCCACTTACCGACCGAGCAAGGTTCTTATTCATACTAAATTACCGACAGTGGGTATGAACGATGGTTAATCATGCATATTCCTTAAAGCTTATGAATTTTACCATCGGTCGGTGAAACAGCGAGGTTGGCTCTTTTCATGTCTTCATTTCATAATCGGCTTGTAAAACCAATAACCTATCGGGAATCTGCTTTGTCGACAGTCGGTAATACCTACTGTCACCAATTTAGCACAGAACATAACCTTGCTCGGTCGGTAAGTGGTGCAAAACTGACACAGATATACTACTGAGAGAAAAGCAAGGACATTACTTTTGATATTTGATAAAAATCGATATCTGAACTTCAGAATTAATGTGTTATATATTTGTGTAGGCAATCAAACCGTTGAACTTTTGTTAAAAAGTACCAATTTTCAAACAAAAAACACTAATATAATCGAAAATTGCTTCAAATTGTAAGTTTGATTTTTGAAATCAAATAATATTTGTTTAAAAATACCTATTTTGGGTAAAAAATTCTATAATAACCTAAAATTGTTCCAAGATTGTAAGTTCAATTTTGGAAGTCAAATAATTTTGTTTAAATAACCGATTTACGATGTTAAAAACGAGAATAACCTAAAACTGTTAAAAATGTTGCGTCTTCTTTGAAATTCAATGATTTTTTATAAAAAGTTCCGATTTCTCGTATTAAGGCTATGTGACGAGTGGGTCACGTGATCAAATTTTTACCTTACTGCCTTTTTTTTTATTTCTCAACTTATTTTCACACGTGGCGCCACATCGAGTTGGAAATTTTTGATAACAAAAAGGAAGCACTGAGAAAGGTGGGTCTGGTCCTAAATTTTAATAATTATGAAAGAAGCAAAAAATATTATTTACAACAAAAAACTTTTTTCATAATTATACAACTTTAGGACCAGGCCCACTATTCTAAGTGCTTCCTGTTTAGTATCCTAAATTTTCAACTCGATGTAGCGCTTTGTGTGAACATAATTTAGGAAATAAGAAAAGTGTCGGTAAGGTAGAAATATGATCACGTGACCCACTTCCAGAAATTTTCAATCTTTATCGGTAGTTCCGTTTGAGATCGTTAGGCAATCAATAAAAGTGTACATAAATTTTAATCTTCTTTGTAATCTCTTAATTTTTTACTGAGAATACCGATTTGCAGATTAAAACAACAACATAACCTGAAATTGCTAAAAAGTTGGGCATGTTCTTTAAAATTCCAATATTTTGTTAAAAATATATATTTTTGACAAAAAGCATTAACACAGTCAAAAATTATTCAAGCTTGTAAAATTTATTAGTTTAAACAAATATTATTGAATTTAAATATAATGCATTTAGTGTAAAAATACCATTTTCACGTGAAACACGCTAACATAACCTAAAGTTGTTGCAAGATTTTTAATATTCTTGGAAATATAATAATTTTTTCTCAAACATTCAAATAATTTTCGACGAAAAACTCCACATAATCTAATACAAAATTATCCAAAAGTTTCGGACTAAATGCACTAATGTAAAACAAGTTTTAGTCAACCGCGCAAAAGTATTTAGAATCAAAAAATGTTTTTTAAATCGCATAACGTTTTATATGATTTTATTTTTTTATATGAATAATCTATCAAATAACTTTTTTAAATTACAAATTCAAGATATAAAACAACTTTAAATAATAAAAGACCATTTAGTTTTAAAAAAAATTGAATTTCACTGAAGATTAGTATTTTTTAACTAAGAATTTGTTCAATCTTGATAAAAATTAGTTAAATTTGATCAATTATCATAGCTGGAATCCAATTATTAATTTTCAGTGAAATCTAATTGATTCACAGTAAAGGAGAAGTCTCTGAAATTTCGAAATATATTCTTTAGAAATATATTCAACCGTGTAATTAATCTGAGGAATTCATTAGGAAAGGAAACGTACCGCGAGTAATTATGGCACCTCATTTAGAGGCAACTGATGTACCGTAAAAGTAAAAAAATAGTTTTTCTCCCTGCGTCACTTCGTGTTCAAGTGAAAAAAAAATAAATAAAAAATACAGCGAGAAAGAAAGAAAGGTATAAAAGTGAAACGAGAAAAAAATTAGGAGAGAAAAAAGATTGTTTGAGACTAATAAGGAAGGAACACGTTTTCTTTAATTAGGAAATAAAACTGGCAGTTTCACATTTTTTGGACTTTAAAGAAAAATTAAAAACCACGAGAAATTTACGGAGTCTTTCCAAAATTGTTTTCACGATTTTCATGTTAAGCAGTCACGCAATTCGGTTTTTATTTTGCCCTGACCTTTTACTTCAAATTTAAGTAAAAGTTAATTTGTCTAACGTATTTTTCAATTAACAAAAATATATTATTAAACTATTATTTAACTACTCATCTTTTTTGTAGAAATTTATCTGTTCAGTTAAAAATGTAACGATTTCATTACAGACAATTTTGTTTTAGTTGAGAATTAAACTGATTTGTTGAAAATGTTTTTTTTTATATCGAAATTAACTGTTCTAAATTTAAAATTTGAATATTTTTTTACGAAAATATCAACTTTTACATTTTCTACTAAAATTACATATTTTTGATTAAACATTAATTTTTTCAACTGGAAATGTAACTGATCCATTTTTGGTAGAAAATTGATATTGTTAAATTGAAACTTTAAATATTTGGTATAGAAAATTTATTTATTTTCTCAAAAAGTTGTCTTTTTTGGTGAAATTCTTCTTGGTTATACATTTCACGGTTTTATTTATAATTCATGCTTTTTATTCAAAGTAATTTTTTTTGTAGTTGCAGAAAATCTCTTTTTTTGTTTAAAAATGCAACTTTTTGTTGGGAAATTGAAGTTTTTTGTTTTAAAATAAAAAAATTAGTTAAAACAAGATTGATTTCTACAATCAATTTCGTTTTAGCTAGTTTTTCTAATACAATTTAACTATTGCATTTTTGTTTAATAATTATCTTTGATAATATAAAAATTCTACTATTTAACGAAAATTTATCTAAAATTTGTCCCTTTTATTAGGAAATTAATTTTCTTGGTTGCAGATGCAACTATTCGGTTAACAAAAAAAAAATTTGAAAATTCTTATTTTTTGGCAGAAAATTCATCTTTTCGGTTCAAAATTCAACTATTTGGTTAAACTTTAACGGTTTTGTGGAAGACTTGTCTTTTTGGCTTCAAAATTCAAAATTGTTGATGAAATTTGTTTTCTTTATTTACTAAAAAATATCTCCTAATTGGAAATTCGACTCTTGATAAAAATTAGTTTTTATTATTGGAAAATTCAACTTTTAGCACCAAATTTCACTTTTTTAGTTAAAAATGCATGGTTAAGAATGAATTTATTTTGTTGAGGATTCAACTAATTTGTTAACAATTTTTTTTTGTTCAGTTCATTTTTTTTTCATTTACAATGAAACTCAGCTTTTGGATAAATTATCAACTATTGCATTGTACGAGGTTAAAAATTAAAAAAAAGTCCCTTATAAAGTGATTTTCGGTAATTGAGAATTATTTATGAGTATATAATAACAGCCAATCTACACTTTGCTTAAAAATAATCGACAAAATCATACTAATTATATATTTTTTCAAATAAATTAAATTTTCCATTCTGTTTTCTGTGTAACATTTCATTTAAAAATGGAAAATGGAAAAATTAAAACAATGTTTTAAAAATTCTTAAGAAACGATATTAAACAAAAAATTGAATTGCAAAAAAACATTGTTAAAATAATTTTTTTTTTTATACATTTTTTAATTTTTTCATTGAAAATAATAACTATTTAATTGATTTTTAAAATTATAGAAAAATTGTTTTTTTTCAGACATCGTATTTTTGGAACGACAAGTTTTCTGTAAGAAGATTAGTCTTAAACGTAATAACACAAATTACTTTACATTCAATTTGAGAAATTCTGATTAAAAGGTTGTATATATTTACAATTTCGAATTATCGACAAAAGACCAAGGCTTTTCTGTACGTAATCCTATAGACCAATAGAAACTTATTTTAAAAATAAAAAACAGCCAGTATTGAATTTTTATTCTTCCTGAATAATATACTTGCAAAAATGTCGAGTTTTCAAATTAAGACCAGACTGATATTATCTGCTGAGATATTTAGATTTCATAAAAATTTCCAATAATAGTTTTTAAATGATATAAAATCCAAACAATGACATTGAATAATTCAAGTTAAACTGCTTTTCAAAAAAATCATTTTTTGTTGTAAATTTAACATTTTAGTTGAAAATTCATATTTTCGGGTCGAAAATTCAACGGTTTTATAGAACTGTTTATAGTATTGTTAAACAGAACAGTTTATTTAACTGTTTTATTTGTTTAGAAAGCATTTTTGCTTGAAAATCCAATAATTTAGTAGAAAATTATACTGTACGGTTGAAAATGAACTTTTTTGTTGAAAGTTTACATTTTTGATTGAAGCTCAACTATTTTATTAAAAATTGATCTTTTTTATAAAAATTTTAGTATGTGATAGAAAATGAACTTTTTTTGTTGAAAAATCATTTTGTCGATTTTAAAATTCAACTTTTTTTGTACAAAATTTGTCCTTGAGACTAAAAAATTCGACAGTATTGTTAAAAATTGATGTATTTTGTTTAAAATTTGTTGTTTTTTTTTTTTCAAAATTAATCTTGATCGTTGAAAATTAATCTTTTTGGCGGAGGATTTAACTATTTGTTTAAAGATTAGTATTTTCTTCTTGAATTCAATAGGTTAAAAACTTGTTTCTTTGTTGAAAATTAATTTTTTAAATTACAAATTTTACGATTCTGTTTTTTTCGAAAATTAATTGTTTTAGTTGTAAATCCATCTATTTAGTGACAGATTCAATTATTTTGTTACAAATTTGTTTCTTTAACTACAAATTTCACTATTTCATTTCTTTAGAAATTTATTTATTTAATTTATTATTTTAACTATATGGTAAACAATTCATTTGTTTTGTTTTATTTGAAAATTGGTATGGTAAAATAAAAATTTAACGATTGTTTAAAAATTACTGTTTGGAGAGAATTTTGGGTATTTTGGTCAAACGTCTTCTGTAAAAATGAATCGCGTTTCAATTATTTTTGGCCTGATTTAAAATTTGTAAATTAATTTTTCACCTTTACGAAATTATAAATATGTTGCCATGTTCAAATATATATTTATTTAATGATGCAGATAAATCTTTCCTGTCAATATTTTTTAGAAAAAATCTTTTCATGGATAAAAGAAGTGCAATCATAATTGTTTCTTTAAACTTCTAAATAATATATTCAATTTTTGTTGTTGTTGAAAAAATAATAATTTTTTTAATTGAGACGTGCTAAGTTTCTTAATGCAGTGACATTTTTTGTTCTACTTTGGTAGTGCCAAAACTTGAAAGTTCAGCGAAGTACGAATGCATTTCTTAGTCCTCAGGAAACCTGAAAAGTCGTTTTAAAATCTCGACATCTCAATGCGTTATTCTCTTTTTTTACAAAACACAAAGCATGGAACAGTAAGACTCGAAAATCTTGAAATTCATCCGCACTCTAACATTCTTGCAAGTGTTAAAAAGTGAAAGAAACTGGCAAAAAGCAAAGCTCTTCACAGATTTCTCATGTATACCTGAGGCTTAAAAACTATGTCAAAGTTCATGTCAAATGCACAATTTTTAATGAAGATGAAAATAATATTCATAATTAAATAGAGTGCCTTTTACAGGATTCCCTTCCTGAATATTATAGATTACGCACCATCCATAAACTAAGTTACCAATTCCCCCCCCCCCCCACCCCTTCTCCCAGCCGATTTTCCTCATTTGTGAACAGACAAAAAAGGGCGATTCTTCAAGGAAATAGGGGAAAATGTGATAATAATTTATTTTGAATAAAATTAATGTAAAACAAAAACAAAATTAAATTTTAACCGAAGATTTGCATTAACAACCAAGTTTTGATATTAAAAAAGTTCGTTTTTAACCAAGAAGAATAAGTTTTCTAATATAAAAAATGAATTTTGAATCTAAAAGGACGAAATTTTAACAAAATAGTTACATTTTCTACCAAAAAATATGAGCTTACCAAAATACTTGACTTTTCAACTTAACAAATGCATTTTCAGTTTAATCTTCGACAAAAAAAGTTCTTTTTCAACCCAGAAAGCTGATTTTTCTCTCCTGCATGATGAATTTTCTACTGAAAGACGAATTTATAACAAAATAATTTATTTTCTAACAAATTATTAAATTCACAAGTTAAACAGATGAATTTTCTACAAAAAGATAAATTGCAACAATTTAAAAAAAAAAGTAATTAAACTTTTAACGAAGTAGTTCTTTTTTACCAAAAAGTTGGATTTTCATAGAAGAAAGTTGACTAGAAAAATAGTTGAATTTTCAACCTACAAAGATGTATTTTCTTCTAAAATAGTCTTTATGTTTATTTTCGACAAAAAGTTTATTTTAAACCAGAAAGATGATTTTTTCTACTGTAAATGGTGAATTTTTTACAAAAAGACAAATTTTGAACAGAATAGTTGAATCTGGATACATACGGATAAGTTTGCAGTCGAGAATGATGAATTTTCAACCAAATAGTTGAATTTTTAACTAAAAAATATTTGTTCAAAACCAAAAATAAAATAGGCAAAATTTTCAGTGCAACAACATAAATTAAAAAAAGAATTTGCAGTCCGTTTAATGAAGACAAAAAAGGCGAATTTTTGAACCAAATATTAGAATTTACAACCAAAAATATGAATTAAAAAAAAGGTTAACCAAAGAGGTGAATAGTTAAAAAAATGTTATAAAAAAAAAAGATGAATTTTCAAGAAAACACGTCAATTTTCCAAAACATTCTTGAATTTCTAAGGCAAAAAGACAATCTACCTACAAAGCAGTTAAATTTTAATAAAATAGTTTAATGTTTATTAAAATAGTTGAATTTCTAATTTAAAAAAATGAATAGTCGAACAAAAAAATAATTTTCAACCAAATATTTTAATTTTCTTGCAAATTGTTAAACGTTCAATCCAAGAAAAGGAATTTTCTAGAAAGTAGTTGAATTTTCGATAGGAAAATATAAATTTTTAACTAAAATGATGAATCTCGAATCAAAATAATAAAATAAGAATAATCAATTTAACTTCAAATCGATTAGTTGATTTAAAAAAATTAATTAAAAATAACAGCCTGTATAATTTAGCAAAAAAGACGGTTGGCCATCAAAATGGTTGAATCCTCAACCAAAATAGATTAATTTACAATCACGTACATGAATTTCTTACAAAAAAAGATGAATTTTCAACCAAGAAGATTAGTTTTCTATCAAAAAGGCTAATTTAATGAAAATTGAATAAGTTAAGTTTCTGGAAAATAAGAGAGAAAAAAGAAATCTTATAAAAGAGACAAAGCGGAAAAAAATTTCAACAAAATAGTTTAATTTCCTACAAAATTGTTGAGTTTTCAAGTCAAAAAGTCGAATTTTCTACAAAAGCAAGAGAGCATCATAGAGCATCAAACCGGCAATCTGACGGACGTGAGTTCGGATCCAAGCAGAGCTTGAGAGTAATTTTTTCAGCATTTAGAAATGAAAATCAATATTCAAAAATATTGATTTTAGATCAGTAGGCCAATAACAATTAATATTAAATTATTTTCTAGAAAACCGTAGAATTTTCAATACAAAAATATGAATTCTTTACTAAAATAATAAATCTTAAACGAAAAAGAAAAATATCAGAATGTAGTTTTACTTTAAATCAAGTAGTTACATTTTTTAACAAAAAAAGATTAATTCTAAACCAAATATGTATTGATATTTCAGCCAAAAAATATTTTTATTTTAAATTAAACAAAAATGAATTTGACCAAAATATTTGAAGGTTAAAAAAAGTTAAATGCTCAGTAGAAACCCATTAATTTACAACCAAGGAGTTGCATTCTGTACAAAAAGACGAATTTGGAACAAACTGCATGGAATATTCAACTGGAAAAAATCAATGTTTATATAAAAATATAAATATTCAAACAAAAACTGAATAGTTAGATTTTTCGTTTAAAAAAAAATTATTCTCAAACAAAATAAAAAACGAATTTTCAACAAAATGGTTGAATTTCCAATCAACCATATGAATTTTCAAAAAAATTATAAATCTTAGAAAAATCAGTTTTCATCAATATAGTTGAACATTCAACCTAAGAGATGACTTTTTAAGCAAAAAACATTAATTTTCTAAACATGTAATAGGTTAATTTTCAACCAAAGAGATGAATCTTCAACCGTAAAAATCAATTTTTAACAAATTAGTTTAATTTTCAACGAAAGAGATGAATTTTTAACTAAAATAATTAATTTCGAACAAAAGAAGATTAATTTGATAAAAATAGAATAGTTGCATTGTTAACCAAAGAGATGAATTTTCAACCAAGAAAAAATAAATTTTCAACCGAGTAGTTAAGTTCTGGACCAAATATGATGACTTTATAACAAAAATGATTAATTTTTATTTTATAAATCTTTTAGTTTTCAAATATTTTTTTATATTATTATTATTTATATATTATTCATCCATGTTACTTTGTATATTATTATTTTCTTTACATAGAAAACGAGGCTTAAGAAGCTAAGTCTTTACTGAAAATTAATTTCAAAAACTTGTCTTTCATGTTTTTTGTTTGTTTTTTATTTCAGGATGTGCTGTATAACGTTGATACAGAAAATTTGACCTTTTCGATTCACTTTTCAATATGAATTTATGGAAAATATTCCAATTATGTAAAGTGAAGTATTTTAAAAATTTATATGGTAAATCGTGACAGACAAGCGTTAAAATTAAATAAAAAAGTGTTCTTTTTTGAGCAAAAAATTGATCAAAACTTTAAAAACAGAATATTGCTATTAGATACTGCGTTTTTCTACTTTGTAATTACTTTCTACGTTGCAATTATTTTTAAATGGTGTAATTTTTAATTTAAATTTCATTATTGTTCATGTGTATAGTCTCTATTTCAGCTTTGATTTATTATTCTCTCAATTTACTTTTATAATAATATTTCCCACGTCAAGATGTGCCAACTATGCTACCATTCTTAACATTTCCACCTATCCTATCATGATCGTCACGTCATGCTACAATACTCAATACTCCGCGAAATATTTGAGTCATTTTTTGATTATATTATATTGATTTTTAGTTTGGAAATTTGACTATTTTGAGGTAATGTTATATTTTTCACAATATTCTATTACCTTTTCCATCATTCTCCATGTTTTGACCTGTTGGTACGTCAAAAAAAAATTGAAAACTATTGGCATGCATGATGCGCAAAGGCAAGGACACACATGCTTGCAGCGCACGCTTGAACACAAGGTTGGGTCAGCCAATGAACGTCAAATGACAAAATTACCCTACGACTCGCGGTAGAGGTAGGGGTCCCTCCAGCCTTAAAATATCCGAATGTTTACAATTCGCGGCCCTTGGAATAGGCAAGCGTTCAGTGTATTAACAATAATTATATTGAAAGCGGTCTATGTATTAAAAGATTTCAATTTTTTGTTTCAAATTAAACAAGTTCAAACTTCAAAGGTAAAAGTGTTTTTGAATTTCAATAGCGCAGTTATAAATAGACAAACAAATATTTATTTAAAATTGATAATTTTAACATTTAGCTCATATTAAAGTCTTAAAAGTTTTCCACTTCATTACCATTGCATTTTTTATTACCATTTTCTAAAATACTATCAAAACGGCCATACAACTAAAATATTCATTTCTTTAGTATATTATATTAAAAAGAAAAAAATGCCTATTTCATATAATTTTTTCTAGGCCATTCTTAACATTAAGTTTTGTAGGAAATGAAAAACTTTAAGAGCTTGTGAAGTTAATTCTAAAAACTCACCTGGAAAAATATTCGACAATTATTTTGTTATTTATGTTTTGATCTAGAATCTGTTTTGAAACAAAACAGCCCAAGTCCATTTTAAGTTTCTTAAATAATTGCAACGTGGTAAATCTAACGTAGTATATTTATTTCAATACAAATTAGAAATTTTTAAGCATAAAAATTGCTTAATTTTTGTAAAACTCGTTTTAAATAATAAAGTTTGTATGACTATCCTTGCGATGAGGCCATAGAATAGTTATTTTTTTATTAATTAAAATAATCAATACATGATGATCGATTATTATTCACGTATTTAATGAATAATTATAATGAATTAATTAAATCATTAATGTTAACATTTTATTTTCTGGAATTTCAAGAATACAGTTTGTACATTAAGATTTCAATTACCTTTAATCAATGATTGTTTATCACATAAAATAACTAATACGGTGCATTATATTATTACTTTAGTATTTGTGAAATAATTTTTCAATTTCTGCAATGTTTCAAGTTAAAATTAATATCTTACGGATTCACTTCTGTAATTTTTTTATGTATAATCCGTGGGTTTTCTTAAACTTAATAGTATGATATCACACGTGGAAAATATAACTATGAATAACATTATTATTATTTTTTGATTTTTAATTACGTTTTTTAACATAATTAATATTTCATGTTTCATTAAAAATTAATTTTTTGTTTGTTAAAAATGTAGCTGTTTGGTTGAAAGTCGAACTACGTTGTTAAACATTCTTTTTATTGGTTAAAGATTTGCCCATTTTTTTGAAAATTCATATTTATGTTTTGACTGGAAAATCTTACCTGGCTAAAAATTAAACTGTTTTTTTTTTAAATTCCAATATTTTGTTAAAAAACATTTTGTCTGTTCAAAAATTGAACTGCTTGGTTGAAAATTCGGTCATTTTGGTTAGGGAAGTAATCTCTTTTGTTAAAAATTTTCTCTTTTTTGGTTATTCATTAAACTTTTGGTTGAAAATTAATTTGTTTCTGTTAAAGATTCGACTATTTTATTAAAAATTTGTTGCTTTTTTCAATACAACTGTTTTTAAGTTGAGATAAAATTATTCTGATTGAAATATCAACCATTAAATTTCTCGTTGAGTATTAATCTTTTTGGTTTAATTTGACTGTTTTTTTGTATTAAAAATAAAAATATTTTGCTGGTTTGTTGAAAATTTAATTATTTTATTTCAAATTTATCTGTTTAATTCAAAATGGACCCCTTTTGCTTGATAGTTTATCTATTTGATTTTATTGTTAATTCATCATAGATTCCAAATTTAACTAAGTGGTCACAAAGTCAACTACTTTGTTGAAAATTCTACTTTTTTGTAGAAAATTTTTTTTTTAGGTTTGATATGAAAATGTGAGAATTTGCTTGACATTTTATTCGCTCCTGACCTAAAATCTTATTTCGTTGAAAACTCAACATTGTTTTTGTAAATTCATCGCTTTTAATAGAAATTTGACCTTTGTTTGGTTCAAAATTAAAGTTTCTACTTGAAAATTAATCTTTTGTTTTTGTTAAAAATACAACTATTTTGTTGATTCTTCGTCTATTGTGGTTGAATCCATATATTTTTTATTAAAGAATCAAATTTTGTTTGTTGAAAATTAAACTATTATATTTTTCGTTAAGAATTTCTCTTTTTGATTAAATTTGATTGTTTTTTTTAATAAAATTTTTTTTATTGCAATATCAAATATTATAATTTGCATCCAGCATTAATATTTTTTATTCAAAATTCAACTACGTGATTGAAAGTTAACTACTTCGTTAAAAAAATAATATTTTTTAGAACTGGAATTCCCGTATGTTTTTGACTAAATAACATTTTCGTTTGATAGCATTGCTCCGACCCAAGTCGCTGATCAATCTCTAGCAAGCACCCTAGGGGTAGAACTTCACAAAGTCATAACGTAAAACGCTCCACTCGGGTCCATCAGTACCCAAGCTTTTGATTTTAGGTGACTTTCAAGTCTCGTTAAATATTAAGGAACTAAACTTTTTTTAGAAGCTGCATTCGTTTCTTTTTCCATTTCATATTAAAATTATTCAAAGTTCTCTATTAAATCCATTAAAATGTAGAAATCATAATCTCATTAATTTGGATCATTAGAATTCTCTCTTTTTTAATAATTAAGGCACTTTGAGTGAGTATGATCTGCGGTTCATTCAAGAGTCGCTAAAACGACACAACGTACATTCGTATAACTAGAATGTTCGCTTTGTTGGCAAAACTCGAAGTTTACGCGAGTAATTGAGTTCGCAACACCTCGGCGCGCTCGCTCTCATTTCCGTTTTCCACTTTTTCTTTTTATTTCCGGTTCAACGTAAATGCCGAAAGGGTCACTTACCCCGCGAATAAATCTGATGTTTGTATATGTATATACTCCCTTGTTTCGAACTTTCTCTTACTCTCTCCTAATTTTGCACAAACTTCACACTGTTTTCCCTATTTTCCTCTTCTTCTTTTTTTACCCCTTTTGCAAGATGCTACCCCTTTTCTCGCTTTTTCGTTTAAGTGCAAACTCATTTAATAGAAACCAATGCAGAAATTCGAATTTTTCGAATTTTTCGAATTTTTTTCGTTTTCGTAAAAAAATTCAAGTAACTAGTGCAGAGTAAATTGCTTTTTTTTAAATTTATTTTATTTGTGGAAAATTAATTATTTTAATGGAAATGTATCTGTTTCATAATTGATTGGAAACTAACCCTTTTTAGGTTAAAATTCTATTACATTTTTTGTTATGAATTCATTTTTTTTTTTTTTTGAAAATTCGACTGCTCAATTTAAAGTTGAACTATGTAAAAATTTATTTAATTAGTCGAGAATTAGTGTTTCTAATGAAAGCTTAATTATTTAATTATTGAATATACATTGATCGCTTTTAGTTCAATAATCAGCAATTTGTTGGAAATTCATTTTATCATTTTAATACCCATCTGCATTACTGACAATTTCGCGTATTTTGTTTTTAATTCGCCTTTTATGGTAGAAAAATTAGTTAAAGATTCATTTCTTGGATAGAAAATTATTTTGTTGAAAACAAATTTTTTCGTTCAAAATTTTGTATTTAACTGAATATTTCAAATTTGCATTTTTCGTTGAAAAATGATCGTTTTTAGTTCATATTTAATCTAATTGAATGAAAATTAACTTTTTTTTTGAAAATTGAACTGCTTTTTATAGAATTTGTCTTTTTGCATTGAAAATTCATCTTTTTAATTAAAAATTTGATCTTTTTTTGTCTAAAAATACAACTTTGTTGCTAAAAATGATTTTTTCTTCGTAGAGCATTTTTAAAACCCGTCTTATCTGGTTGAATTCAACTATTTTTGATTGAGATAAAAATATTTTTTGATTGAAATGTCATCTATTACATTTTTCGTTGAGAATTCATACTTTTTATTGGAAGTCCAACTAGTTTGTTGAAAATTAAACTCCATTGTTCAAGATTAGTTTTTTATGTTAAAAAATTCGTTTTTTTTGTGGCTATTAATTTTTTTCAACTAAATATTTAACTTTTCCTTTCTTGTTTGAAAATGTATCTTTTTTTAAATTCGAGGTTGAAAATTAAATTATTTTGTTAAAAATTAAACTATTTTGTTAAAAATACATCTTTTTTGGGAAGAATCAACTATTTCGGTCAAAAGTTTGTCTTTTTGGATAAGAAGTCGTCATTTTCGATTAAAAATTCATCTTTTTCGGTAACAAAGTTCTTTCTAAATTTACCTTTCTTGATTGAAAACTGAACACTCTTCTAAAAAACCTTCTCTTTGACTTCAGGATTGGACTATTTAGTTTAAAATTCAACTGTTTTTGTGAAGATTCGTCTTTTTGGACAAAAAATTCTATTTTTTATTTTTTTATTTGAAAATTTGAACCTTTGATTAAGAATTTATCTATATAAGTTGAAAATGAAACTAGTTGGTTACAAATTCCACGATTTTGTTAGAAATTCGTTTCTTTTGGTTAAAAACCAACATTATAATTGAAAATTCATCTTTTCAGGCTTTACTGTTTTATTGAAAACGCAATATATTTGGACTTGAAATCGAAATCATTTCATATTTAATTCAATATCATACCTATGAATTAATTTTATTTCAAAGAATTTATTTCCTCTTTATTGTGAAAAACCACCCTACATTCCTTATTTTGAGAACATTTGCAGCTAGAAGGCGTTTTCTATGCCTCTCAAATTTCACTTTGGTTTGCCAGAATTCTTTAAAATTTAGTATGCGGAGGCTAAACTGAAGCATTTTTTGATGTTCCACATCTAACGAGTATCAGCGCCCGCGAAAGATTAAAGCGTCACAGAGGGAAAAGGGATGAGATGGCACAAAAGATGGAAAAGTGAGTGTGAGGTAGAAAAATATCGTGATGACGCAAGTACGAAGGTTTTTGCTCTTTCGTAAGTCTGGATTCCACGATTCTTTGTAGGACTATAATAATTCTCCTTCGTGAGCAGAATATAGAACGAAAAAAATGAAATGGGGGTTCACTAATTCCCTTTTTAATCTGACGTGTTTTTCAGGGTTTCGTAGCCCTCGGCAAGAAACCCTTACACTTTCAGTCAGGCGTCTATCCGTCGTGAATTCTTCACAAGACTCGAGACGAGATTCGATACTAGACTCGAGAAAATATTCGAGATAAGCTTCAAGACGAGATTCGATAGTAGATTAAAGACGAAATTCAAGCTTATATTTGAGATAAATAGCAAGACAAAATTCGATACGAGATTCAAGACATATTTCAAGACGAGATTCAAGACGAGATTCGAGGCAGTATCAAGACGAGATTCGGGACAATATCAAGGCGATATTCGAAACAATATCCGGTGCCAGATCTTACAAACAAAATAGTTGGCCCAACTAAACATTTTTTTCAAGGCACAATCACTTTCAATTTGTCCCCCAATACCTTGTATTGTGCTCGAAAAATGCATAAAAAAATAAATAAATGACAGGTTTATGACGAATTCATGCAAGAAACTATTTGAAAATTTGTTTGCATAAATGATTATTATTCGGTAATACACCACTTTTAAAGTATTTTAAAACTGATTTTCAACTGGTTAAACAAACTTTTTCCTCAAGTGAATCTTGAGAATTTATCATTTTGCAGGATGAATTATGCACTTCTTGAACGTTAATAGTTACATCTTTTTGTTGTCATATTTTTCGATTCTTGAAAAAATTTCTATTTGTACAATCATTTTTCTTTTCTAAAAATGCGAGTCAGTCCAGTCTTAGACGGTTTAGAACTTAATTGG
This sequence comes from Belonocnema kinseyi, assembly GCF_010883055.1. Classification (NCBI taxonomy): domain Eukaryota; kingdom Metazoa; phylum Arthropoda; class Insecta; order Hymenoptera; family Cynipidae; genus Belonocnema; species Belonocnema kinseyi. The sequence goes on from NC_046664.1 coordinate 30,771,539, forward strand.
CCCAACATTTATTGTACTGTATATTTTGATTTAATATTCAACTTTTGTAACTAAAAATTAATAATATTAATTTTCTAAATTTACAAAATTGTCAATAGATTTTCAAATAATAAGAAGCCAAACACGTTTCGTCCCGGGCTAACTCTCTACATTCGTCAGTAAGGTATTGCGAGTCAGTTCTGCCTTATACGATCTGGAACTTTTGACCTAAAAATATATTTTCGAAAAATTTGTACCTTTTTAAATTGTGCGGTGAATAATAATGACAATTTAAAAAAATACAAAAGTGTCAATAGCTTTTAAAATAGTACGAAGTAACACGTGTAGTTCCGTGCTGACTTCTCTAAACAGTTTAGACAGTCTAGACTCCCCAGTAGGGTAATGCGAGTCAGTCCTTATACGGCTTAGAACTTAATTGGCGTAAAACCTATTAAACAATATATATTCAAATAATTTTTAAATTTTGTGATTAAAAAAAACAATAATGTTAATTTTTTTTTAATTACAAAAGTGTCAATATCTTTTTAAACAATACGAAGCCCAACACGTCTTGACCCAAACTGACTTAAAGGACTCGTTAGTAGGATAATGCGATTCAGCCCGGCACGAAACGTGTTAGGTTTCGTTTTTTTTCGTTCATTTTAAAGCTCCTGTCACATTTGTGATATAAAAAAATTATTATTATTCATTTTAAAAAAATTACAAAAGAAAAAATTGCACAAATCGAAACGTGTTAAGTTTCGTATTATTTGAAAAGCAATCGACACTTTTAAAAATAAAAAAGAAAAATCTAGACCCTTATGACAAATTAAAAAATCTTCTTTGCAATAATAATACTTGAGTCAATTAAAAACGATATCTTTCCAAAAACCAGAAAAGATGTAGTTTAACTGTATTCGGAGTAAGATCCCTGATCTGAATAGTTTTAACAATAATATCTTACAGTATAAATATTATAAGAGTCTTTTAAGAAATAAGTTTTCCAATAACACTTTTTGAAATAAGGATACTAATTTCAACTTTATGTTACATTGGGAAGAAAAACAGACATCGCCGTCGTTTAGAATGACTGCAATAAAAAAGAAGTGAAATAAGTATTCCTACATATTTTGTGGAAAAGGGGTGATTTAGAATCGACATTGTTCGATCCGACTTTCCTCTGATGTCAGTGGCACGTGTTTGAAAGAGATATGAACGACTATACGTGAATATCTATATTTTTAGTATCAATTTCTATATCTATATCTAAAAGCAGATACATTTCCACGTCAAACAGCTTTTCGAGCACTTGGCGACTGACATGATTTGTATACAAGTCCCTCGTTGCACTTTTATGCAGAACGATCATCAGATTCCAATACGAGGAAAATCCGCGAACTGTAAACTTAAAGCATCAAACTTCTTTCCGAACATAAAAATATTCATGAAAAAGTAACGTAACTTTCTGTTCTAATAAATTTGTATTGTGATATGTTCTTTTAACATAATTTTTACAACTTAAAAAAGAATCCTTCACCCTTTGGAATTTGTAAACTTGTAATATGGTAAAGTGATAAGTTCATAATTTCAACTCCCGGTTAAATTGAGCGGTAGCGCTGCGAGTTTTGTGAACAGAAAGTCCGGGCTCGATTCCAGCGCTCGGCATTGTTTGCCCTTTTTTTATTGAAATTGACCATATATTCAGCTGTGGGCCATAAAGTTCCCTATTTTCAATATTTGGTCCCTACAGTGTCCTATATTTTCAGTCAGTATTCTATCTTTTGATCTTTCAAGGTCAAATTAAAAGGGTTAAAATGAAACCATTTTTAATTTAAAATGTTGAAAATTAATTAATTTTAGACTGAAATATTTTATCTTAATAATCACGTTTAAATTTAAGACATTGAAGCATTAAAAATTTCAAATTGATACTCAAAACTGATATTTATGATAAAAAACGCAGAGAATTATTGGTTTAATTAAATGGTTATTATCATAATTTATATATTTTCGTGGATTCTGTTTTTTATAACGTTTTCGTAGAATTCCTATTTTTATTTTATTTTTCGTTAAATATTAATTGAATTAATAGAACCCAATAATAAAATCCAACTATTTTGGTTGAAAATTAATCTAATTAAATGGAAAAGTCTACTATTATCTTTTGGTCCAAAATTAATTAATTTTGTTTAAAGATCCTACTATTTGATGGGAAAATTAATTGTCTTGTTTAAAATTCAATTTTTATTTTAAAGTCATGATTTTTAGTTGGAAAATCAATTTTTTTTTAATTGAATATTCTACGATTATATTTTTTGTTCAGAATTCATCTCTTTTCGTTAAAAATTCTACTATTTATTTAAAAATCTGATTATTTTGTTGAAAGTTTAATAATTTTGTTAAGAAGTCATTCTTTTGGGTTGAAAATTCGTCTTTCTGTGATTTTAAAATTGAACTATTTTCGTAGAAAAGTTATGTCTTATTTTTTTTCAAGTAAATTCTTTTTGATTAAGAGATCTACTATTATATTTTTCGTTCAGAATTAATCTCTTTTCGCTAAAAATTCTTTTTTGTTGAAAATTCAACTTTTTTGTCAAAAAGGTAACATTCTTTTAAAATTCAACTGCTTTATTGAAAAAATTTTTTGGTAAAAATTAATTATTTTTAATTTGAAAATACTATAACAGTTTTTCGATGAGAATTCATATTTATTTGTCGCAGATTCCTCTACTGGGTACAAAATCAATTACTTTTCAAGAAATTTATTTTTGTGGTTGAATTTATAACTATTATTTTGGTAAAGTCACCTTATTGGCTGAAAATGAATTTTTTGAAATTAAAAAAGTAACTTTTCTATTTCTAGGTATACAATTGATCCATTCTAAAAATGTCAAAAATGTGAAAATCAATTTTTGTGTCTAAATCTTGCCAATAGAAAATTTACAAATGTTTAACGAATTTCAAACTAAACTATTTAATATTTATTCAAAACTTTAAAATTAAAATATTTGTTTGGACGAAATGTCAAATCTTGGAAAGAAATATTCAATTAGACTTATAAGTACTGGTGGAAACAGAAAAATTCATTATTAACTAAGTGATGGTAATATTATTTAGAAGTATAATATTTTTTGTAAAAATATTTTTTCCTTTTTTCTACATTTGAAAATAAATGTTTGATCTTTTCTCTATTTTCCTTCTTTTTTGAGCTACTTTTGGATTGTGATCCTTGTATTTCAGTTATTTGTATTTTTATATAAGATAAAAATAAATATATAAATATAGTATGCTAAAAAAAAACACGGATTTAAATATAAAAAAATATTAAAATGAAATGATGTCAAAATAGGATATAAATAAAAGACGTTTTCTGTTATTATTATAACATTCATATTTTAGAATTATAATAATAAGTGATGTTTTTTAACTGAAAATTGCATAAAATGATCATTTTCAAGAATATCGTGGCACTGACTTATCCTTGAAATATTGCCTAATCTATCCGGGAATTGAAATACACGTGAAATCGCGGTCCATTTAAGAAATGTGGATATTTTTACACAAGTTTTTCTCTAGGATGGCTGAAAATCGTATCTTCTTACTTTAGCATATCACATTTGGCAATGACCTATTTCTGGGAGGAGTATGCATTCAAACTGGGAAAAATAAAAATAAAATTATCCTGACATACTTTCTTTAAATCATAAAATTTCTCAAAATTCTGGAATGAAATTTGACAGGTTTTAGATTTTAAGAATTGTATGCATTGTATGATGTGGACTTGAGATATTTTGTCAAGGACTCAAAAATACGATAAGAGTTTTGAAATATTCTGAAATGTTGGTCCAATAATCGCATAGGTATTGAAGAAAAAACTTTCCTCTCACAATCAGAAATATAATAGAAGCAATAAAAATAATTGCTGGTTATCGGATATCGATAATTATTTAATAATTCCGATAGGTTGAATGGAATCTGCGCCCAGAATAATGAGTATCTTCTATATAACTTGTTAAGGAATGACGTATTCCTGCTTACAATGCGAATTGAAAATCAACATAATAATATTAGAAGCAAAGGTCAGTGCAAATCAGTGAATTTCCCTACATAAAAAAATGGTAAAAATACCCTGGAATTCAAAGTTTTCTGCAGTTTTCTTCTCCTCTGACCAAATTCTTATGCCACTGCTATCATTTCTAATAAAAGTAGGATACAGCCGCAGTTTAGAGGCCGTTCGTAAACTACGTTACCAATTCGCGGGGGGAGGGAGTCGCGCTGAAATCTGTGGTTGGTAACATGGGGGGGGGGTCATGACTGCAAGTAACGTTACATAATTTTTTATCGAAAATTTAAATGCTTGTTTGAAACTTGAACTGCTTTGTTACAAATTCTTCTTTTTCAGTTCAAAATTCATCTCTTTCGTTGAAAGTTTAACTAAACCATTTTTAGAAAATTAATCTTCTTCATTCAGAAATCATCCTTTAAGTTGAACATTTTTATTGAAAATTCATTATTTTGCTTTTTTTTAAAGATTTATAATTTTATTTAAAAATTCATCTGCTTGGTTTAAAATGTAATTATTTTGTTGAAACTCCGTTTCTTTTAAGAATTCATTTTTAGAACAGGGAATGGTCCATTCCATTTTTGTTCGAATATGATATATTTTTATTTAAAAATTAATCTTTTAAATTGAAAATTCGTATTTTTATGAAAAATTTAATCTCTAATCCTTTTTGGTTGAAAAGTTCAAATTTTCGGTTAAAAATTTACATATTTTAGTTCAGGACTCTACTATTTTTTCAAAATTCGTATTTGGTGGCTCAAAAACCAATTTTTTGGTTAGAACTTTATGTATTTAAAAAGAACTTGCTACATTTATTCATCGTTTTCGTTCAAAAGTAATCTTTCTTTTTTAGGAAATTCGTCTGTTTTGCTTGAAAATTTAAGAGTTTAGTAGATAATTATGCTGTTTGAATGAAAATTTAATTTTTTTGTTGAAAATTCATATTTTTTGTTGCAAATTCATTTTCTTTAACTGAAAATTTGCAATATTCCATATTCCATTTTTGATTGAAAAAATCTTTTTTGGTAGAAAATTCAAGTGATTGTTTTAGAATTCACCTTTCTTCAATTAAAATTCATCGATATGTTTGAGGAATTAACTGCTCTATTTCATTTATGGTAGAAAAGTAATAATCTTTCTGGGCTGAGCATGAACTTTTTTGTTGACGATTCATCAATTTTGATAAAGTCTTCTTCTTTGTTTGGCGTGAAAATTTAACAGTTTAGTAGAAAATTAAACTATTGGGTAAAAAATTGTCTTTTTGGGTTGAATTCGACAGGTCGAAAATTCTTGTTGTTTGAAAATTAATTTTTTAAACTGAAAATTCCGAAAATTCAATTTTTTATTTTTAAAAACCTTCTTTTCGTTGAAAATGTAACTATATGGTTCAAAATTTATCTTTCTTGGTTGAAAACTCATCCATCTATTTAGGGACTCAATTATTTTCTTATAAAATCGTTTTTTAGCAGATAAATCATCATTTATGATAAAAAAGTAATCTTTCTGGGTTAAAAATTAACCTTTTGTTAAAGATGCAAATTTTCGGGTTGAAAAAACATCTATCTTCTTAAAATTGCGTCTTTTTGATTAGAATTGAACTGTTTTTGGTAGAATTTTATTTTATTTTTTTGAACATTTCGAGCATTTAGTTGAAAATGCACCTTTGTTGGTTGAAAATCAAACTTTTTCTTTAGTCATCTTTTTCACTTTAAAATTCAAATGGTTTGTTAAAATTTCGTTCTTTTGGTTTGAAAATTCATCTTTTATGGTAGAAATGTCATCTTGCTTGGTTGAAAATTTATCTTTCTTGGTTGAAAATTCATTCTTTTTAAATTCATACTTTACGTTTGAAAATTTGCATTTTTGGTTGAAAAATCAATTACTTGGCTTAAAATTCAACTACTTTTTTTTAATCGGTAGAACTGATTCATCATTTTAGTTGAAAGTTGATTTGTTTTGCAGAAAATTCGTCTGTTTGACCTGAAAATTCCACAATTTGGTAGAAAATGAAACTATTTTGTTAAAATTCGTCCTTTAGTAGAAAATTTATAATTTACTGTAGAAAAATCATATTTCTGGGGTGGAAATAAACTTTTTTATTGAAAATTCGACTTTTCGGCTTTAAAACTCATCTGTTGTTAGTAAATATTTTTTTGTTTGAAGTTTTAATTATTTTGTTGAAAATGCAATATATTTTTAAAAGTAGCACAAAATTGACGTATTTTATGTACGACCCCTCAATAAATAAATTGAAATTTTCACATAAAGATAGTTCCTCAAAAATATAAATCAGGGAAAAAATAAAAATTTCGACAGCAAACATTATTCATCACACTTTTTTACTCGGGTCATTAAAAAGTATTTCTGCTTGTAAATCTGTACGAAAAGCAAAGCTTTATTCGTATATCCATACATTTTTTCGATTAGTTTTAAGCTCTAGGCTCAGGATGCCAAAGATTCTGAAAGCTTTTTTTTATATTTTGGATAATAATAATAATAATAATAATAATAATAACAACCAAGGATAACTGGATCAATACGCTTTACGACCGGTATATTTTAAGGAGACTCCTTCAGCGCACTATGGTTCTGTTTAGCATTGAATCCATTGAGCAAAACACTAAACAGCATGTCTCATGGGTTCAAAATTCATGATAATGAGGACAGTCATCAAGTGACCTATCTTCTTTACATGGATGACCTGAAGCTGTACGCTAGTTCAGCCCAGAAACTACAGCAAGTGATCGATGTCACAAAGCAGTTTTCCAATGATATCCACATGGAGTTCGGACTAGATAAATGCAGAAAAGTGCATTTAATCAGAGGGGAATTAGGG
>NC_046664.1:30778516-30798904 GCF_010883055.1 Belonocnema kinseyi
TTATAAAAATGCGTCCGTGACTGATGATATATACCGGGACAGCCCCGTGCAAAAATGATCAAATAAAAAATCCAACTCTAACCAAAAATGCCTTGGACATGTGGGGCAGTATAAGCCTGTGACAACATTTCAACACTGGAATGTTTTTTATAATAATAATACTGAAATGTCTCCTCGGTGACGGAAAATGATGAATCAATCATGTCTGCATTGGTATTCGAGAGTAGAAAATTATGCAATTTAGCCTCGAGTAATAGGAAGCAGTAAAGGCAAACTTGGCCAATTAAGCTTTGACCCTGGATAAATTCATTGGGAACATTTATAAATGATTATTTTAGCGTAAATTACTTTAAACTCGATTTGAACTTCCAATGCTTTTTAAATAGATGCTTCGAAGAAATTTAATGAATTCTAAATAAAGGGGATTTGATTTTGAAATTTAAATTTAAATTCAGTACGATTTGGTCCTTTATAAAATGTTTATAAAATCCAGTGAAGTTTATGAACAATGTTTCAATAAATAATTTGATATAATAATAAATACAGGACTTCATTTGAAGCTTACAAAGGTTCCACAAAAAAATTTGTATTTGTTTTTTATTTTAGAATCTGGTGCGGCCACATTTTCATTTTTTTTCTTTTTTTCTTTTTTTTTGACCATTAAAAAAAGACTGTTTAAATGGAATAAATTTATTTAACAGACATAAATTGAAAAAAAAACATCAGAATTAATTGTAATTTTTTTTTACTTCAACTCGTTTTCATTGAGTCAGTTTTTGACATTTTTTATTGAAATTATCAAAGATTGCACTTTAGGATGCCCTTCGACTGATACAGGAATCTGAATTCAAATACGCTATTTGAGAAAAATTTATTTATTTTTTCCAACATAAGCATGCTGAGGTCGCTTTTTTGCAGTTTTCTTAGTTCCCTTAGAAATCGTCCATAGACTACGTTACCACTTTAGGTAGGGGGGGGGGGGGTCTTACAAAATATACGGTTTGCAACGGAAGGGAGGGACTACCAGTCAAAGTAACGTTACATGTATTTTTAGGATTACCTTTTAGGATTTAAAAAAAAAAAATTAATATTTGTAGTAAGGTTTTCAGTACGTTTCCATATGATGAATGTTTTCGGTATAAAATTAATCTTTTCGTTGAAAAATTTATGTTTTTAGTTGAAAATTTAGCTTTTTGATTGAGAATTCTTGAATTTTATTAAAAATTCGTATTTTGGAGAGTAAATTAATCTTTTTGTTTATACATTCTTCTTTTTCAGTTGAAATTAAAACTTTTTTATTGAGAACTCTTAAATTTGACTAAAAATTCGTCTTTTTTTGTAGTTAATTAATATTTTTCTTTAATCTGTTTATTTTAAAATCATCTTTTTTAGTTGTATATTAATTTAAAACCAAATCAGTCATTTCTTCTACCGACAATGTTAAATGTGGACCTTAAGGTATAAAGAAAAAATGAATTAATTCAAATTAATCTTTTTTATTTGAAAATTCAACATTTTTGTTGATAATTCTTCAATTTTGTTAAATATTCATTTTTTTCAGCAGAAAAATAATATTTTTGTTTAATGGTTGGCAACGGAAGGGGAGGGGGGCTACAAGTAAAAGTAACGTTACATGTATATTAACCTTTTAGGATTTGAAGAAATTTTTTTTTAAATATATACAGTAAGGTTTTTAGTGCGTTCCAATATGATGAATTTTTTCGGTATGAAATGATTCTTTTTGTTAAAAAATTTATGTTTTTAGTTGAAAATTTAGCTTTTTGAGTGAGAATTCTTGAATTTTATCAAAAATTCGTCTTTTTGCATGGTAAATTAATCCTTTTGTTCAAATATTCTTTTTTTTTTAGTTAAAATTAAAACTTTTTTTATTGAGAACTCTTAAATTTGAGTAGAAATTCGTTTTTTCAGCAGGAAAATAATCTTTTTGTTTAATGGTTGATTTTTTTGGTTAAAACTTTAACAACTAGTTTTTAAAGTTGAACTACTTTCTTAAAAATTAAAAAAAATTCTTGAATTTTATTGAAAATTCATCTTTTTTGGTAGTAAATTATTATTTTTGTTTAAAAATTCCTCTTTTTTAGTTGAAAATTCAACTTTTTGTTTAAAAAATCTTAAAATTTGTGAAAAATTCATTTTTTTGTCGAAAAATTCTATTTTTCTTTCAAAATTGAGATTTTTTTCAAAATTTGACAACTAGGTTTTAGAGTTGAACTACTTTCTTTGGTTGAAAATTTACTTTAGTAATTGAAAAATTTACCTATTCCATTTTTGGTCGAAAATGGTTTTTTATAAGTAAAAATTCAATTTTTTGTAAAAATTAAACTATTTTGTTAAAAATTCTTTTTTTATTAACAATTAATCTAGTTTATTTGGACTTTTAATTTTTGGGTTGAGAGTTTCTTGTATTTTGTTGAAAATTTGTCTTTTTCGGTATAGAATTAACTTTTTGAATTGAAATTTCATATTTTTATTTGATAATTCTACTGTTTTGTATATAAAAATAGCCAGTTTGTCTTGAAAGTTTAATAAATGATTTTAAAAGATCATGTATTTGTTATCTTATTCTTTCTTTTTAACGTTTAAATTTTTTAATTAAAGGTTTACCTATTCCATTGTTGTTTAAAAATTCACCTATCTTAGCTTAAAAATTCAATAATACCCGGATTAACTGCCACTTAAAATTTCAATTAGGCTCATTTCAACACCTACTGTAATAATTAATTTTTTATTATAATTGTTGATTTATTACTGATGTTTATAATTCGCAAAATGGGCACGTCGACCATAAGATATATTGGCAACTTGACTCGCTATAAAGACAAAAAAAAAATCAGATTAAAAGTAAAATCGAGTTTTACCTAAAGGCTAAGTTACTTTCGAGGGGGGGAGGTCATAACTAAATCGACGTTTTTTAACGAGGGTGGGGGGGGGGGGGTCAAAAATGGCCTAAAATTACTACCGTAGTTTATGGATGATTCCTAAATTGGCACATTATATGACTAGTCACGAACTGCCTCTAAAAGATTACATACCGCAATTTTAATGTGCAGTTTGAACTGTGCATCAAATAAAAGTAACAGGTAATTTACAACATTTTTAAAACTATGCAAATTACCAGAAGTTTCACAAATTTACTCCATTACGGCCGCCTTCAGTTTGTCTACAATTGGGCTATCAGCTTGCCTACAACTGTGCTCTCCGCTTGTCTACAACTGTGCTTTCCGCTTGATGACAAATGTGCTTTCCGCTTGCTTACCACCCTGCATTCCACTTGCCTACTTCTCATCCACTGTCCCTGTTGAAAACATCTTCTCTTCTTAAAAAGATCCATTTTTTTAAATAGATAGTTATAATTCATACTCCGTCTTTGTCACTAACATTGATTCTTGACCTTGTACTCCTGAAGTAAAAAGATACAAATCCTTTTATGACTAATTCGATTTAAAAATGAAGGAAGGTCACTTTCCGGTTTATCAATGATTCCTAATGCATCGTGAACGACGATCTTGGCCTCTTAAGGAAAAGTACAATCACAAGAATGGAATAACGTGAATCAAAAGAAGAATGTATTAGTGTGATGGTGAAGGGGGTCACAGGATGCAGCTAATGACTTTGAACTCTCTCTTGATGTTTGACCTCGTGTTCCTGTTCTTCCTGTTTCTTGTGATGGTCTCCTGCCTAGTCTATTACCTTCCAGGATCGCGGGGTCACCCCGTGACCGCCGCTGTTTCTTACGAGGTCATTGAAGCGAGAACACCTCCGCTTGCTGATGCGCCAATCGACGATGTTTAAGGTGGGTGAAATCGGGAATTAATGATACAAGTCCACGAAAGTTTCAGAAAGTTCCTTCTAATTTCACAGGAACGAGGTCTAAAGTGAAAAACGATGTCCTCGATTGACATTGCTCATTAATTTACATCAGAGGATTTTCCGATGAAGGATTTCCAATTCAGAAAAAGTGAATTTCAAGTCTTCGGAAACTTGTATCATTAATTGTAACTGAATCTTGGTGGTATTCTAATGTCTCAATGTATAGGAATTCACAGTACAGACTTTACAATAGGGTGGGTAAAAAAAAACAAATTATGGAAATCGAAATTCGAACTAGACCAAACTCTCGCTTTCAGTCAAGTGTCGGGGGTTGCCTTCAAATGGCCTTGGACTGATTTCGGGGAGACAGAAACGTAAACAGTGAGAGCCGCCTAACTCGCTTCCAATTGGAATTTATATCTATAGATATATCAGGTTGCAACCTATCTCACCCTACTCCCCTGAGAAACTGCGTGAGCCATCAATTCTAGGAAGGCCGAGAACGGGGTAACTGAACGCGAGAGTTTGGTGTATATGAAAATGTGCATAGTGTATATTAGGACCATGAATAAGTAAACAAAAAATTTGGCACTGATTGAAGAAACCCTGCAATTCGAGCTTTCGCAAAGTGTGCTTTAAAAAATTCTTATTTGCATAGTTTTAATATTTTCATGTACGTCAATTTTAAATTATGTTTCTGAAGGTCTTGAAGGTCCTTCCAACTTTTTCAGCTTTTTTTATTAAAAATCTGTAAGAGCTACTTCATGCTAAATGGATACCTATTTTCAAAAAACAATTTTAAAATCTACAGGAATATTGAAATAATTATTTCATGCATTTTTTTCATTATTTTTGGAAAATACGAGTTCATTTAACATGAATTATATCTACAGATTGTTAATAAAAAAGCTGAAAAAAGATTAGAGGAAAATTTAAGACATCCACAAACATAAAAATAATTTAGATACACGAAAATATTAAAACTAAGAAAAAAATAATTTTTTAAGCACATCTTGCAAACGCGCACGTTGCAGGCTTTCCTTAATAAGTGCAATTTTTTACTTTTTCAGGGTCCTAATACAATACTTTTCCATATGTGTACTTCCAATTTCGGTTTCCATCATTTTTTTTACCCACCCACCTTCACAGTATATCCACTATTACCCCAAAATTTAATTATCTTTCGTTGAAAAGTCTGCTAATTTTTCTTTTTGCTTGGATTTAACTTTTTTTTTATTTAAACTAAAATCTTTCTTGGTTTATATATCAACATTTACATTTTTTCGTTGAAAATTAATTTTTTTGGATGAAAATCCAACTGCTTGGTTGAAAGTTCAACCACTTTTTGAAAAAATTATTCTTCTTGTTAAAGATTTAATATTTAGGTTGAAAAATAATCTCTTTAGTTAAAAATTCCTCTTTTTGGTTGAAAATTCAACTGCTTGGTTGAAAGTTGAACTAATTAAAAAAAATTCTTTTGTTTAAATTTCGTAATTTTAGTTCAACGTTGATCTTTTGTAGATGAAAATTCAGCTATATGGTTGAAAATTCATCTTTATTGGAAGTTAATTAATCTTATTAGACTTTTTGTTAATAATTCATTTTTACAATATTGACAGTAAAAGGTTTTCGTTTAATACGACTTTTCAGCTTAGAAATTCAACTTTTTTGTTGAAAATTAGTCTGATAGTTGAAAAATGAATATTTTTTACTTAAAATCTTAGAAATTTAAAGTATCTCATATTAAATTCTATATGATACCAACAATAATTTTATTTCAAAGAATTTATACCCCTATTCGTTTAACTAATTTCTTTAAACATTCCTTAGTTACAATTAGTTAGTAGTATAAAACAAGAGTAAAAACAATAACAATTACATAAAATAATATCAATTATAATAGGAGATATTTAATTTTTTGAAAATTATAAATTAAATTTGTGTATTAAGGATTTAAAAAAATATACGTTGAACGATGGCTCTGTTCGTTTTTATTTTTATGTGACCATGAGAATTAATTAATTTCTCTTCATCAGTAAGTTTATAAAATTGCTTGTACATTGTAATGATAAATAATTCTTTTGGGAGAAGTAAGCATTACATTAAATGCAATTACATAACATCCAGTTTTTGACAACCATGTTGCATGTTTTTTCTGAAGAGTAAAATGAGTGAAACACCTGTCAACAGTCCCACAGCGATTCGCGAGTCCGTTGCGGAAGTTTTCAAGTTCTGAATAGGCTCGCCATTCATCATTGTTCAGTCTCTCGACAGTCGCATTTAACACTACCCGCACAATGTGACAAGACTTCCAAATACCAAAAAAATGGCGTATGCATACCTAATATCGATTTCCAATGACTGCACATTCAGAATAAAGTCGTGCTTCAACTATCATACACACTTGACACACTTAACACATATAATCACTGATCAAAAAAAATAATCTATGCCCTCGCTAAATGAGACATACTAGTAGCACTTCTGTATGCACTAAAAGTGCGACTCAGTCAGTTTATCTTAAAAAGTCTGCTAAAGTCCCCTGATTATGAATCTCAAAGTTACTTTTTTCGAAATCTGGTGCAACAATTTTTCACATAATTCTTTTTTTCAAATTGAATTTTTTGTTAAGATAAAATTTTATTAAATTATTTTCAAAAAGCTTACGGAAGAACAAAACTTTTATGTTATATTGTAAATCACTTTTTAGGACACTTGCTCCACGAGGAACAAGACAATTTTCTGACGGCACAAAATCGTTTGATAATATAAAAGTGTAAACAATGGTCCTCTTTTAAAAACTATCGTGTGCAATGTTGTTAATAACAGCTGTTTGATTTAAGAGCAAATATAGCATATATAACATAAGACGATCACTCATATTTTATTCATTTCTGAATTTAATACAATTGTGGAACATAAGACGATCAATCACATTTTTACATGTTTACGACATTAGAACATCACTCACACTGTCATTTATTTCTGAAATGCATACAGTTTCCATAGACCCTTCTTTTCAGTTTCCGAAAACGTGTGCTTAATACTGTTATTAGCATCAGATATTCAATTTCGGAACATAAGACGAACAATCACGTTTCATTTGTTACCGCATTTATTACAGTTCTAAAAAATAAAACGATCACTCGAATTCTCATCTGTTTCTGAATTTCACGCAGTTCTAAAATATAAGATCGTCCCTAACATTTTAGTCGTTCCAAAATTTCATTCAGTTGTGAAACGTAAGACGATAAATCCCATTTTAATTTGTTTCTGAAATTTCTGCATTTCTAAATCATAAGACGATCGTTCGCATTGCTATTTTTTATGAATGTCGTACAGTTCTAAAACCTAAGACGATCACTGACTTTTCCATTTGTTACAGAATGTCATGCAAAACTAAAACATAAGACGATCAATCATATTGTTACTTGTTTATCTATTTCATACAGTTCTAAGATAAAAGATGATTACTTACGTTATCATTTGCTTCTGAATTTCATGCAGTTCTAAAATATAAGACTATTACTCACATTGTCATTTATTTCTGAATTGCATACAGTTATAAAACGTAAGACGAGCAATCACATTGTCATTTGCTTCTGAGTTTCATGCAGTTCTAAAACATATGACGATCAATCACATTTTTTTTGTTTATGAATTATATACTGTTCTAAACCATAAGACGATCACTCGCATTGTGTTGTGTTACTAAATTTTCTGCAATTATAAATCATTAGTCGATCAATTACATTGATAGTTTTTTATGAATTTCATACAGTTCTAACAAATAAGACGATCACTCACATTTTCATTTATTTCTGAATTTTTAGCAGTTCTAAATCATAAGACTATCTATCACACTGTTACTCGTTTATTAATGACTATGTGGCTAAATTACTGATGCATTAAAATTGTATGAAATTCACAAGCAACTAAAAATGTGATCGATCGTCTCATGCATCACAACTATACGAATTTACAAAACAGATTAAATATAAGTGATAGGCTTATGCTTTAGAACTGTTTTAAATTCAGAAACAACAAATGACAAAGTGAGTGATCGTCTTATATTTTAGAGCCGTATGGGATTCATAAACAGGTAAAAATATGATTGATCGTCTTAAATCTCACAGCTGTATGAAATTAAGAAACGAATGAAATCTGATATAAGAAATAAGGGTGCACATTTTGAAAGATATTCGAAACTGATAATTCGAATTAAAAATTTTTTCAGATAATCATTCTTCTCATGCATTAAAATTTGAGGGAATTTTTCGCACTTTTTCAGTTTTTTGAATATTTCAGAAATCTTTATAGATATCGCTAAAGTGAGACCTTTATAAAGTTTTATTAATTGCTAGTGTGCAAGAATATGCATTTTTTTATATTAAGTTAATCGAATTTTAATGCACGCATCAAGAACATAAAACTGGCGATGCTCGTAAAAAAATAGCAAAGGCTATGAAAAGGCTTTTAAAGCATTTTTAAATTCGTTTCTAAACATTTGTAGAGTTTTTATAAATGTATTAAATGTATTTTTGTAGATTAAAAGCTAACGTACATCAATTGACATCAATTTGAAAACTTAACTATTATGTGGGAAATTAATTTATTTTTGGTTGAAAATTAATTCTTTATCTACATTTGCTGAAATTTCATTTTGTTTGCGAATCTAACTATTTGGTTGGAAATCAGTTTTTTTAACTGCAAATTTGACTGGTTTATTTTTTTATTAAAAGCCTATCTTTTGTAGATCGAATTTCAACTATTTAGTCGAAATATCATATTCTTTTTTGGAAAATTCAATCTTTTGATAGAATATTTAATTTTCTTGCTTGAAAATATATCTTTGAAGGTTAAAATTTCCACTATTCGGTAAAAAATAATTTTTCTTTTGCTGAAAATTCATCTCTCTTGGCTCAGCTTAAACTTTTTTTGTTAAAAAATAAACTTTTTGGATTGAAAATTAAATTGTCTTCTAAAAATACGTCTTTTTGGAATCGGTAAAAACAGAATTTCGAAAAATGGTCCTCATACAGTTGTCATTCTCATGTTTTCATTTTCTCCTCTGGTGTCTTTAATATAGATTCATTCTAGAACGAATTATTAAAAAAACTGAACGCATGTTATTTAATGAAAATACCAGAAACTTCGTAAGTCCAAAGCAACATAAAAATTCATTTGACAGAAGCTTATTATTTTTTCTTTTTTAAGACATTTTATATATATAAAGAGACTGTAATAGGAAATGTGATGGTTACTGGTATTATGAATCATCCAATCTGGAGGCAGCCAGTAATCGAATTTTGCAGACTTTCGGTTTTTCTTTATATCAATTTGAACAGGAATGTACCAGAAGCTTACAATATAATAATGAAATATTGGAAATATATTTGAAAATATTCAAGACAATCTTTTAAAAAGGAATGTTCTCTGAAACACGCTATTATTATAAAAATAATTCCATTAAAATTTATTTTTGTATCATTCAGTTGCAATTGAAGAAGTATAGATTAATTGGATCACTAAAATTACAGAGCTGAAATTATTTGAATCGTTTGATCTGAGGAAAAAATGTGTGATTTAACATCCAATAAAAGTGGAAAAAATATTTTTGAAATAGGTTAATACCTTCTGTTTCCTTTTGTTATTCAAAAATTCAAAAAACATGTTATACTTCTTCGAAAATTATGGAAAATTTTAATATCTACAGTTTTCGCTAGTGAGCAATAATAAATAATTATAAATTCCAACAAATTGTTGCTCAATTAAAATTTTTTTTAAATTACTAAAAACCTTTTTTTAATCGCATAATATGCACACATTTTGGAATTATTTTAGGCTCAATTCTAAAAAATTCTGAAAAAAAAATTCTAATGTATTTTTGGATCTTCCTATTATAGACGCAACTCCCGATATAGTAAACCCCGGTTTACGATATTCCTAGAAATGATGGCTTCGCAGTTTCGTAGTGAGAAGTTCTGCGGGGCGCATTCCACGTGAGTTGCATCAGGTTGCGTCATGCTTCCAAATCCAACAGAAACTATTTACGTGGCCCTGTCTGTTTAAGTTTGGGTTTATCCGATTTAGGATCAAGGCCATTGCAACCCATGTCCGGAACCGTTCTTATATCGGGAGTTGAGTGTATATATAGATTACAATTTTTAATACTAAAATCTGTATAATGAAAGAAATTTATGATATTAAAATCAAATTGCAAATCATATTTAACGTTCAATCATCAAGTTATTGTGCAGAATTACTTAAAATAAAACGAAGGATCCAACGGGCAAATTTGGGCAACCACTATAACATATTCATCTTGCAATTTGAAGAAAGATACAATTTTTTACATAAAAGAAAAGAAACATTTTTTTTAACAAAAACTGCACCACTATCAAGGGAAGAAAAATTCGAGCAGGCAAAGAACAGAACGCAATCACGATGCCACGGGTGTCAGGGAGACAGCATCTTGATGTGGTTGACGTATGAGTTCCGAAACGTTGATTATTATTTTTTACAAATGTTTTTTATCGTGATTTGGTAATAATAAAAATAAAAAAGACGAAAGAAATAAAAACAGAAGGGAGGCGATGTTGTTGGTTGTCTTTTAATTTTTCTTCCCTATTTTATATTTTTGTCCGGAAAAATAGCTTTTTTTTCTTTTTTAGGAAAGTTTTTATGTTTTTTTAAAATTTCAATAGGAACATTTTATGGTGTTTGTCCAAATTTAGTCGTTGGATTCTTGGTTTTATTTTCAGGAATTATGCACATTAGAAACTGTAAATCAGTCCATGGAAGGAGTACATATTCCAACCTACTTGAAATAGTTCTGAGTTTAACTCAAGCATTTCAGGTATTCAGAGACACTCGAAAAATAAAAAGAGTTACTTGAGAAATGTGATGCGATGCGTAAAGTTACCAAGTTACCCGGAAAGTTACTGTGTTTCCTCGAGCAGCAGAAGTCGTCTTTGGTCGTAGCACTTTATGCAAACAAGGCTTGTGTAGTTTTATATTTTAAACTTTAACTTTCGGTGTTTCTAAGCAGTTTATGCAACTCAACTTATCAACTATATCCAATACTTAGGGTGTCCTGACCTGACCGGGAAATTTGGAAAACCGGAAAATGACTGGGAGTTTAATTTACTCACCGGGATTTTCCTGTCGAATATACTAATATGCAAATAAAAAGTAGTTTCACATATTTTATTACACAAATTCTAAGCCAGCCCAGGAAATTTTTTAACGGGGGTTAGAAATTCAACTCTTTTGCAAGAAAATTAACTTTATTGATGAAAATTCATGTTTTGACGTTGAAAATCTTAAACATTTTTTTCAATTCTTTTTTCCTCAAGAATTCATGTTTTTCACGATTCTTCAACTAATTGGTTGAAAGTTCAACTACTTTATTCTTGAAAATTAGTTTTATTTTGATTTTGAAAATTCAACTCTTTTTTTTAATTATTCTTTTTTCATTAAGAATTCATCTTTTTAACGAAGATATAATTACTCGGTTAAAACTCGAACTATTTTGTTAAAAGTTGATTTCATTTTTTGGAGATACATAATTTTAGTCTAATTTTGAAAATGAATATTTTGATTTTAAAAATTCAATTAAAATCTTTCTTGGTTGTAAATTCAAATTTTTGTAATTCGATTTTTATTAACAGTTCATCTATTTTGATTAAAGATTTAATACTTGGCTGAATGTTAAAATGGTTTATTAAATATTTACCATTATTTTTGGATGATACATAATTTTAGTTTATCATTTAAAATTAATGTTCTGATCTTAAAAATTTAATTAAAATCTGTCTTGGTTGAAATATCAACTAATATTTTTTTCGTTGAGAATTCATCATTTTTGGGTTTAAATTCATTTTTTTAATTAAAGACTGAACTTTTTGATTAAAAATGAAACTAGTAATTTGAAAATTTAACTATTCTGTTTCCAATTTTTGTTTTATTCATTACAAATTAATTTCTTAATCTAAAAATGTAGCTATACATTTTTCGGTTCTAGATTTTTCATTTATAAGTTGAAAATTCAATATTTTGGTAAAAAAAATTAATTGCGTTTGTTGAAAGTTCATCATTTTTGTCGAGTGTTGGAAATTTGTTTTCAGATTTAAAAAACAACTGTTTTCTAAAAAATTGTCTTTTCAATTTAAAAATTCATCTCTTTTTCTAGAAACCTCAGTTTCTTTGGTTTAAAATGCAACTCTTTTGTTGATTATCAATCCTTTTTTGTTGAGGATTCAAAATATTAGTTGACAATTAGCCTTTTTGAGGAAATTCAACTGTTTTTATTTAAAATGAAATATTTGTTAGGTTAAAGTATCAAGTATTATTTGTTTCGCTGAGAATTCATTATTTTCGGCTTAAAATTATTTTTTCTCATTAAAAATTCAATCAACTAATTTAATGTTGAACTACTTTGTTAAATTTTTGTTCGTTCTTTAAAGATTCATCATTTTCGTTGACAATTCTACTTATGAGTCGTAAATTCGTCTTTTCGGCTTGAAAATTTAACAGTTTGATAGAAAAGTAATATTTCTGGTTGGAAAGTCATATTGTTGGTTAAAAATAATTATTATTTGTTTAAAATTTTTGTTGAGAATTTAACTTTTTTTAAATTCGTATTTTTAACTGAATTCAGCTGGTTGAAAACTCCCTTTTTTCTGGTTGAAAATTAATTTTTTTAACTAAGAATTTAACCATTTTATTTTTAATTGGAAATTTATGTTTTTTTTTAGTTGAAAATTTGTGTCAACTGGTTTCTACTACATTTGATTTTTTACCTGGAAAACTGAACAATTTTGTTAAAAAATCGTTTATCTGAGTAGAAAATGATTAATTTTTGTTAAAACTTCGTCTTTTTTGGTTTTAAAATTCATCTCTTTTTCTATAAATTTTATCTTTTTTAGTTGAAAATTAATCTATTTCGGTTAAGGATTCATATTTTTAGTAAGAAAATTCATCTAATTATTTGCATGTTCAACTAATATGTTAAAAAATGATTTTTTGGGAAAAAGGTTCGTCAAAATTCAGTTAAACACTCTGGCGGTTAATTTACAACACTTTTTTACTAATATTCAGTATAAGCGCAATGTACAGTTAATTAATTATATATGATTAATTAAAATAATTGTAAAGAATTTAAATTGAATTTAAATTGTAAAAACTTAAATTTAATCAATACTTGTGCTCAAAATAAAAATTTTAGTAGTATTTGGATTTAACCACGTGAGGAAATATGTATAGCTGGGAATAAAAAATGTATAAATAATGGGGCAATGCAAAAGATCCTTGTTATTGAATCGCATTTTTATACAAGCTCACTCATATTTTGCCTTTATCAGCGAATATGGTGTAATTTACGGCAATATGCATGAATGGAGCTAGATATGAGTACACAAAGGCAATAAATGCTTTTTTCCATTTCATTCTCTTTTATTTCAGCAATAAAATAATCATATAAATAGCTTTATTTTACAATGAATAATTACTATGAGTGTAAAACGATTTCATTTCAACTTTATGAAAATTTCATAGAATAATGGGCCGGTGTGGAGAACTTTAAATGATGACTTTATTGAACTCTTAGCATGGCATGACATTTATGAATCTAATTTATTTATTATAATATTTTTTTAATTGTTCTGTTAGTTAAACTTTATTCATTAACTGAAATATTAAAAATATATCATTTTTTATCCTTTTAGTAAGAATCAATTTGAGGATATTTTTTGCCTCCCGTTCCTTCTCGTCGAGGAAGTTTTTTTTAATTCGTCCTTTTTTTAATAAGAATGCATCTTTTTGATTGAAAAATCAACTAATTGGTTACAAAATAAGTTTTTATTTTAAATATTTATCAATTTACGTAAACATTCATCGCCGGGTGAAAATGTAACAATTTTGCTGTAAACGCTTTTTCACTAAATTAAAAATTAATGTTAACCTACTTGGTTAAAAGTTGAAATTCTTTGTAGAAAAATCATTTTTTGGTTAAAAATTAATCTTTGATTGGGTAGAAATTTTTCTCTTATTCTGTTAAGAATGCAACTCTTTGGTAGAAAATTATTCTGTTTTGGTTGCTGATTTAAAATGTAAGTATGAAATTCGTCTTTTTTTGTTGAATTTGACAGTTTTTTATATAAATTTTAATTTTCACTTGGTTGAAATAAAATTTATTTTATTCGTTGAAAATTCGTTCTTTTTTCCATTGAAAATTAATTTTTGAACTGAAAATGTAATTTTCCCATTTTTGGCTGAAATTTTTTTTCAGATGAAAAATCATCTATTTTGTTAAAAGTTCGTCTTTTTATTACAAAATTATTCTTCTTCCTAGAAAATTTAACTGTTTTTTAAAAAGTTTCTCTTCACGGTTTGAAAATAAATCTCTCTTGATAGAAAATTATTCTTTTCTAGCTACAACTGCAGCTCTTTGATTACAAATTAATTTGTTTTATTTACAGATTCTTAATTTCAGCAGAACTTTCGTCTTTTTTCATTGAACAGTTTTTTATTTAAATTTAACATTTTGTTGTTGAAGTAGCGATTATTACATGATTCATTGAAAATTCATAATTTTTTGTTTAAAATTCATCTACTTAATTAAAAATTCTTTTAATTATTTGAAAATTTAACTTTTTTGTTGAATAATCGTTTTTTTTCGTTGAACATTAATTTTTTAAACAGAAAATGTATTACATTCTTGGATAACAATTGAGCTTCTTCAGTTAAAAATTTATGTTTGTTGTTAAAAATTCGTCTTTCTAGTAGAAAACTCTTCTTCTTGTTTTAATATTCAACCGTTTTGTAGAAAGTTCGTCTTTTCGGTTAAAAAATATATCTCTTTTGGTAGATATTTAATCTTTTTTTGGTTAAAAATACAACTCTAGTTGAAAACTTATCTGCTTTCGTTACGGATTCGAAATTTTAGTCCAATTCAAATTGCTTTTTATTTAAATTGAAAATATTTTTCGTTTTTAATGTCAATTATCACATATTTCGATTATAATTCATTATTTTTTGTTGAAAATTCATCGATGTAGTTAGAAATCCAGATAATCAGTTAATAGTTGAACTATTTTTTTAATAAACTATTTCATTAAAAAATGTTTATTTTTAGTTAAAAATGTATTTTTTTTAACTAAAAATGTAACTATTCCATTTTTGGTAAAAAAATTATCCTGTTAAATGAAAATTAATATATTTTTATGAAAATTTGTCTTTTTGGTTTAGAAATTTATCTCGTTTAGTATAAATTTCAACTTTCTTGACTAAAAATACATCTCTTTGGTTCAAAATTTATATGTTTCACACGTTTCGTTAAGAATTTTTCATGTTCAGATAAAAATTTATCTAATTATTTAAACATTTAACTAATTAGTTTAAAGTTGAACTAATTTGTTATAAATCTATTCAGTTGGTTGAAAATTGAGATATTTTTGAAAAATCGTTATTTTTCGCTGAAAATTAATTTTTT
This sequence comes from Belonocnema kinseyi, assembly GCF_010883055.1. Lineage (NCBI taxonomy): Eukaryota > Metazoa > Arthropoda > Insecta > Hymenoptera > Cynipidae > Belonocnema > Belonocnema kinseyi. Next base: position 30,793,842 of record NC_046664.1, read on the forward strand.
AAGCCTAAAATGTAAATATTCCGTGTTTGGTTAAAAATTTATATTTTTTAGTTGAAAATTCATGTCATTCGATGAAAATTCTTCTTCTTAGTAAAAAATGATTCTTTTTGGTTGAAAATTCAACATTTTTATGGAATATCTGTCGTTTTGGATACAAATTTATCTTTTTTGTAGATTCTAAAAAATTGGTCTTTTTAGATTTTAAATTAAACTATTTGAAAATACAACTATTTTTGGTCACGGATTTATCGGGTTTTTTTACAATTTATATTTGTATGTTGAAAATTAAACTATTTGAATAATAATCCAAATAATTTTTTTAAATATTTTGGTTTTCCAATTAAACTTATTTCTAAAACATTTCGACTTTTTAGCTTGAAAAAATTCACTTTTTTTTAGAAAATTCATTTTTTTTTTAACTTAAACCTGTTGAAAATGCAACTGTTTTGGATTGAGGTTTAGTATTCTTCGTTTGAAATTTCATCTTTTGGTCAAGGTTTTTATTTTTGTTGTTTGAAAATTCAGCTATTTGAATAAAAATTCAACCTTTTTGTTGAAAATTCGTCTTTTTAGCTATAAATTTCAACTTTTTGGTTGTAAATGCAACTGTTTGGATAAAAATTAACTATTTTTTAGAAGTTAAACTATTTAATTACAAATTCATCTATCTTTGTTGAAAATTAATGTTTTCTGAAAATTTATATTTTTTGTATGAAATTCAACTTTGTTTTAAAACATTTCGACTTTTTAGCTTGAAACCTACACTTTTTTTATTGAAAATTAATCTTCTTTGGTTGAAAAATCAACTATTTGTAAATGCGACCGTTTTTCGTTGAGGTTGAATCTTTTTTTTTTGAAAATTCACTTTTTTTTATTAAAAATTCAACCTTTTTGTTAAACATTCGTCTTCGTTAAAAGTTAAGGTTTTGTTTAAAAATTCAACTTTTTTATGGCAAATGTAATGTATTTCGACTTGATATCTCATAGGAATTAAAATTGTTTCATATTAAAATCAATATTTATGATAACTACATCAATTTTATTTAAAAGAATTTTATTTTCGTGAAAAATAATCCAATTTCTCCTATTTTGAGAAAATTATGTACTGTGAAATCTCTCAACTTTAAGTCTCTTAACCAAATTGGGTGATTCGCATTCAGTTAAATGAAAGAGCTGTGTGAAACCTGATTAAAGCTTCTGCCTTTCCAGTTTTTCTTAACTAATTTATCATAATTAAATTGTTTTTTTTTTTCAGAATGCCCACGACGAGCGTCGGAGGCGTCGGTGGCGTCGAAGATGGGTTAAGCATCGTGGCGGCGGATGTTCTGGCTTTGAGGGGTGCAGGTTTAGAGGCGGCAGAAACCTGGGCTCTTCTCTGCCAAGCGGCCCAAGCTCTTCAAGACCTCTTTCTCTCAAGTAAGTGAATTATCTTCTTCAGACTTCAGCCACACAAATTGCAGAAAATTACAATAATGGCTTCTCAAACATACATTTTCAAGTGAAATGACTTTTTCTGCATAAAACTTTACGGTTTACACCACGTTTTATCTCACGTTTATTTATTGCTTAATGTAAAATTTACTTCTTCTGAATTGTTTGAGTCTAAAAAAGTGCATATATGCTTTTATGTATTTTAGTCTTCAAGCGAAAATTCATCAAGTTTAAATTTAGTCTATAAATTTGAATAAGTCGAAATTTTACTGATGCAATTAGTAGAATTGTGTCTAACTGTTATATTAGTAATTTTATCACTTTCAACTATATAAAATTGTGAAATTTATTTTACTAAATGAATTCGTATATTCTTCTTAGTCGTTTTAATACATTTCATATCAATATTTTCATTATTATAAGAATTTTAAAAACACTTATGTCACTTAAATTTATTTCTCCGTAGGAAACTGTTCTTTTATATATTTTCATGTTTATAATTGACATTTTAGAAATACAAATAAAAATATAATACAGTGAAACTCTTCTATAGCGCCAATTTAGGGGCTGACGGTGGGTTGGAACTAACTCATTATACGAGGGTAGTTCAATAAGTCCTTAGAATGACCAACAGATGGCGCGCGAATCGCTCCTAATCATCTGTTTTCAGTCAGCACCACTCCCGACTAGATATATGGTGCAGTCACAGTCCACATCTTCTGAGTTTACGTACGTTTCTGAGTTTACGCTATTGAAGAGTTTCACTGTAATTTAGGACATTTAAATGAGATGAAAATGAAACTTAAAATCCTATTTAGCGTCCAATAATCAAGTTAATGTGCAGAATTCCTGAGAACAAAAACACAGCCCCCTTTTCAAGGCAAAAAATCGAGCAGGCAAGAACAGCAACGAAACCTCGAGGTAGGCAGGGAGAGAGCATCGTGATTTCGTTGCTGTTCCGGCCTGCTCGATCTTTTTGCCTTAATAAGAGTACTGTATGAGTGCCGAAACGTTGGTGATTATTGTTTACAAATATTTTTTGTTGTTTTTTGATAATAATAAAAATAAAAAAGACGAAAGAAATAAAAAGAAGAGACGGAAGAGTTAGTTGCCTTTTCATTTTGGTTTTCTCTTTTTTATTTTTGTCCGAAGAAAGAATTTTTTTTCTTTTTTTTAGGAAATTTGTTATCTTTTTTCAAATAGCAATAGGAACAACTATATTATATGATATTTATCTTTAAAAATTTTTTGAATATAAAGAGAATGCTAAGATTTATGAATATTAAAATAATAAATTTTCTTGCATGAATTTTGAAAGGTTTCAAGGGCATACAAAAATATTCTTGATATTTCTGGAAAAGTTGAAAAGATTTTTTATTTAAAAAAAATAATTTTTAGAGAAAATTGAAAAAGATTTCAAAATGTTCAAATGATTTCGTGAAATTTCGAAAGAATATGTAGAAGTACTACAATTTTTCAATTTTGCAGAACTAACAAAAATAAAGAAAACTTAGAGAAAGTTTAAAAAATATTTAGAAGTTTTAGAAAGAGTCAAAAATGATTTCAAAGTTGGAGAGATTAAAAAAATATACAGCAGATTCTTGAAGATTTCGAACAACAAATTTAGAAGTATTTTGACAATTTTGAAAGGGTTCGAGGGGATTAACGATTTTTTTAGAGATTCCTGATAGATTTAAAATTATTTGTTATTTTTAAGAATTAATTTTAAAAGATTTTTTAACTTCTTTTAACATTTCAAAATATTTTCAATATTTTCGAAAAAAATCTAAAAGATTTAAGGAAAAATTTGTTTTCTTTTGCAAGATTTAAAAAAATTATTTTAAAAAATCGAAGCAGTTTAGAAGATATTATTAAAAGGTTCCGAAAAATTTTGAAAACTAATTTATAATTTAAAGAGAACATTCTTTTTTTTACAAAATGTCGATTCTGGAAGTTTTTGAAATAAAATTTCGAATCTTCTGAAGAATTATGAAAGGATTGAAGATCATAAAAAAATGTTCTTAGGATTCATGGAAAAAATTAAAACGATATTTATTCAAAAAAATTATTTTTAAGATTTCGACGCAAAGTTTTAAAGTTTTTTGGAAATTTTTAAAGATGTAAAGAAAATAACAATCATTTCTAAAGATTCGTGTGAAGGCTTTAAATATTATTTTTTTAAATTAATTTCAAAGAAAATTTCAAAATATTTCAAAAGACATCTAAAAATGTCAAAAAATATAGAAGATTTTAAAGCAATTTTTCTAATTTTTAAATATTTTTCACAATTTTTGGAATAATTTGAGTCAGATTAAAAAACATTTACGAATTTCGAAAGATTTTCGAAAGTTTTTAAGGTATTTTTTAATTTCTTCTAAACTAGTTTTTTTTTAGTTTATGGTGAGTAGAAGATTCTTATATTTTAATCAAATTAAAATAATAGACACGATTCCAATTATTTAGGTTTCGTATTCATAAATTAATAGTAGTCAAGAATAATTACTTTTTAAATAATAGAAAGACTTTTACACTTCAGAAAAATAAAAAAGTAGATACATGGGCTAACCATTTTTTTACTACTTGCCTTGTTAGGAATTATTTATTTATTTAACTAATTAATTTTACTATTCATTTCAGAATTCGTCTAGTTGGTTGAAAGTGTACCTACTGTATTTATTCCTTTTGCGATTGAAAAATGATTTTTGCAATTTGAATATTCAAGTACTTCAGTGAAAGTCAAAGGCCTTTTCTCTTTTTTTTTTGAAAGTTCATGTGTTTGGTTAAAATAGTAACTATTTTGTTAAAAATTCCTTTTTTGTTGTTTAAAATTCATTTTTTGTTGCTTGAAATCGCTTTTTCGATTGAAAATTTAACTTTTCCATTTTGGATTAAAAATTCATATTTTATCAATGAAAATTTGTCTTTTTTACAGAAAACTTAGTCTTCTTGGTTGAAATATCCTCCATTTTGGTTAGAAATGCAACTTTTTGGTTGAAAATTAACTATTTTATTAAAAAATTTTAGATAAGAACTGTTAAGTCAATGGTTTTACATAAAATTTGTTTATTTTTGGCTTGAAAGTTTAACAATTTGGACTGACTTTTTTAATTTCTTTACTGAAAATCTTTATTTGTTAAAAGTTGGTCTTTTTGATTCGAAAAATCAAACTGCATTGTCTTTTTTGATTGACATACATAAACTGAAAATTTTTAAATTTTATTCTGACATAATTTTTTTGTTCCATTCATAAAAGATTATATTATAAAAATATTACAAGCTTAAAATGCTGGTTAAGGAATATTCCAGTCTTCGAACAAAAAAATGTCTAAAAATATATCTAACTTGTTTTTAAGTAGAATTTAAGCTTCAGGCGAATCTTTCAGCATTTATGAGTTGAACTTATGTACAAGTTTTATTACTTTTTGTTGAGGTTTACTGGAAAGTAAAAGCACTTTCAATGAACATTTCGTCGCCTCAGCGCTCGCCTTTCACGCTCGATGGCTCTTCGTTCTTCGACCCTTTTGTATTTTTTGCAATTTTCGCATTCATCTGGTTTCTCTATTTCTATTATATTTATCCTCTATAGGCATAAAAAAAGTTGAGTTTTTGCTCTCATTAGTAGGATTATAATA